>NW_026888392.1:0-95876 GCF_032173495.1 Musca vetustissima
TTGCTGTATTTAATAAAATTGCAACTGCAATAAATATGTGAGAGAGGAGATATGAGTAGATGCGTCAGAGCAGACCAGTAGTGGAGTTTTAAAATGTAAATAGACAGGGACTACTTTGATATTTTCAAAATAAAATTTTGACAAGATTTTGTAATTAATACACAGGGAAATAAAGGAAATGCGTGAGAGAAAATTAATTCATGACTATTTGGTAGACTGAAAACAGCTGAATTTGACAGCGAATTTAAAATGGGAAAGGTATTGTTTTATATTAGAAAATGTGAATTGATTATTAGTTACAAATTAATAATATTTTTGGGGATTTTAGGTAATACAAAAGTGTGTGTGCGCGTTAAAACTGCAATTCGAATGCAATTGTTTACAGAGATTTTTTTCATTTATTCCAAACAAAGAATAAACAACTAAACATTTTGTAAACCATCTCCAAAACGTGATCTTGTGTGTGTTTATTTTTCTTAACCTTGTTTTTAATGACATACGTTCAATGTTTCCGCTGGAAAATAGCGAAAAATTTTAAATTCCTAAAATGCATAGCTGTGAATGCGTAACATTGTAATTTTTTTTTAAATTTAGCTGAATTTTTGCCTTTTTTGAGTTTTATAGAACGTTTTAGCTATCCAGTTTCAGCTGAGTTTAAAGCTGACGTTTTTAGATTGTTTTTTTTATTTTTATCATATCCTGACCAATTTTGATTAGCTGAATAGCTGAGACAAAAATAATTTTAATATATACGCCACAAAATAAGGAACTCTTTATGTTTCTAATGATATAAAATATATGTAGATTAATTATTATTTATTTCCGGAGAACAGATTCGCAAAAAAATAATAATAATAATGCCATCAACTGAATTCATTTGAGTTCAAAAAAATGTTTTTTCAGTAAATTTTTCATTCGCCTAGCATTTTAATGTTTATTTCATAGAATTTTTTTAGCTGAATTGGCATTCTCATGCATTTTTTAAAATTGTTGCTGATATTTTTGCATTTTATTGCATATTTTAAGAATTCGGTAAATCTGAATTCTTGTTGTTTACTATTAAAAGTAAATATCATTCCAATGTAATTCAGCTGAATAATTTGTATGTTTTAATTGATTTCGTTGTTTTTTCTCCAATTCAGCATATTTGCCATTTCATAAATGTCAAAATTTTATAAATTACTATAAAATAATATATGTTTTTCTTAATCAGCATAGCTGAATATTGCTTTAGAATCTAAAAATATATATAAATATTAAATTCTAAAAATAATGTTAATATTAATTTCAAAGTCAGCAATGCTGAATATAATTTTTATATCATAAAATTATTTTTAGAGACATTTAAAAATGTTCTAGAGGCTAGTTGTACTAATTCAGCTAAGCTGAATTTAAAAATGTTATAAAAAATTATTTTTTTTCTTCATCAAATAAAACTTAGAATATTTTCATTTTTATTTTAACTCTAAATAAATATATTTCTTTACATTTTATGCAATTCAGCTGTGATGAATTTAGTTTTGTCAAGATAAGTTTCAAATTCAGCAAATCTAAATATAATTTTTTTTGTCATAGAATTATTTGTAGAGACATTTAAAATGATGTAGAGGCTAATTGTGCTAATTCAGTTCGGTTGAATTTAAACATTTTGTTAAAATTAATTTTTGTTTATGTTAATTTCAAATTCAGCAAAGCTGAATATAATTTTTATGTCATAAAATTATTTATAGAGACATTTAAAAATGTTCTAGAGGCTAAATATACTAATTCAGCTAAGCTAAATTTTCAAAATTTTGTAAAAAATTTAATCTTTTCTTCTTCAAATTATGTATTAATTCTAAATAAATATTTTTCTTAACATTTTATGCAATTCAGCTGTGATGAATTTAGTTAGCCCTATTCCCACCATGTATTTGAAGCTATTGGTGTTAATTAAAAAACCACACATAACCAAACACACACAATGATGATTTTTGGAAAAAACACCTTTGACCATATAATGTCAATTAGCAGCAAATACCCAAGGCCTCTTCGACTGCATTTCAAATCTTTTAGAATCGATTTATACTACACATGTAAAAAGGTTTTTTACATTACATAAAATTTCAAGGCTAAATTTTGTTTAAAAATATCCATCACAGATAATGTTGTTGTACAAAAAATAAAATAACAAAAACAAATATCACCCGCAAGCTAGATACCGCCGGTAAATAAAGAACCCCAAATAACAACAACATAATGGTAATAAATTTTGACATTCCTCATAATCTTGCATTGAATGTCAAGATAGCAACACGCCTATATAAAGGCAAAAAATGTTGGCCGTAACCTAATTTCCCGCCACCCTTCAAATTTCTCAAACTCCCTACCAAACCACCTCCCTCTCCCATTCGCTCGTTATAATAAAAAAATAAAAATCGCCAGACATTTTTGAGATAAGACAATTAACAAAAAATTGAATTGACGTTTGTGATTAACTGAAAACATAATGCTGCTTGATTGGTGGTAACAAAAACAATAACCAAAAATTCTTATCTGTCATATGCTACGACGCTCAATGATCCCGGAGGCTTAAAACAATTGACCCATGTGAATAAAAGAAAATAAATTTTTGTTCTTGTTTTCAAAAAAGGGGGTTTGACAAACAAAAAATATTTTAAAAAATTGTAAAATTTCTAATTTTGGGTAGTGTCACCATGAGAAGTGAGTTCAATGACCAAAAATGTTACGTAGCTCTATAACCCATTGATATTAAATATAGCCATGGTTCGTCGGTTCACAAGACCAGCAAAATGCCCCCATTTCAATAAAACAACAAATTTATTTGAAGTGTGCGATTTTGTTTTTGGGGACACGTTTCTACACCAAAAAAAGAAATAAAAAAATTATTTATAATTTTTTTATTGTTGTTGTTTTTGGCGGCTACTGTTGGTAGGTGTTGATGGTGGTGTGCTTCAATTACGTCAATACGATTCTTTTTTTGTGGCTGATTGTTTCAGCTGATAGAACAAATGTTTAGCCATTGGGTCTCTCAATGGATTCTTGTTCTTTCTTTGAATAATCAAAAAAAAAAAAAAAAAAAAAATGAAATGAAATGAAAAAAATGAAATAATGATTAGATGACTTTTTAGCCTTTCATTTCAATGATTGTTAAGTGGACATATAATTTATAATACAACATAGAATTATATGTACATATGTATGTGATGTGCACTTCCTTTATGATAAGCTAAAATCATACATCAGAAGAAGAAAAAAATATTGTAAGGGAAGCAATAAACAAATGTTTGTTGCTTCTTACTCAAAAAAAAAAAAAAAAAAAACATTAAAATTCGCACATAAAACAAATTCAGCTAAGCTGGATATATTCAAAAATAATATTTGGTATATTTACTTACTGCCTAGTTTTATTGAAATTTCTATAAATAACAACAATTGAGCTTTGCTGAATAAGGAAAACTCCCATCTGAAATATATTACAATAAATTAAGAGGTTTAAGAGCAAAGCTGAATATAATTTTTACACACTAAAATTGTTTCTAGAGGCCAAAAAATGAGCTGAATCTAAGAAATTTGAAAAATATCAAAAATGTATACACATTTCTTTTCAATTCAGCTAAGCTGAACTATTAAATCACATCACATAACCTATTGTAATGTCCTCCACAAACAATTTTAGGGCAATTATGTTATATTCAGCTTTGCTGAATTAGAAATACGTGCTCAAAAATTAGTAAAATGGATTAAAAAGTCTATATTTATTGATAAAAACATTATTTTGTGCCCATATCCGTATTACAATCACAGCTGAATTTTAAATTGAATCAAAATTTATAAAAAATATACAATTTTTTCCAAATTTTTTAAAATTCACACAGCTGAATTGCTAAATTATGTCACAAAACTATATTTGAAATGCTCTACAAATAATTTTGTGAAGTAAAATTTACAGTAAAATTCAGCTTTGCTAAATTGTAATAAATGACCATTAAATATAGTTATAAATGATTCTACTTATAATTTTCGTTTAAAATGTTATATTCAGTTCAGCTGAATTACAATATACAATCATAAACTAAATTTATAAAATATGCAACATATAATTTTCGGTATAAATGTGATATTCAGCGTTGCCGAATAAAAATAGTGGGAATTAATTTCTGATGCATATTACATAAAAATAAAGTATTTTAACTTCAGCTAAATAAATTCAGCTCAGCTGAATAACAATATGCAACCATTAAATGTCATATTCATCTATGCTGAACTTAAAAAAGTTTATAAATGTAGCTGACATTTTCAAAAGTAATAATTAAATTTAAAAAAAAAATCGTTGGAATTAATTTTTGATGCCTATTTCATAAAAAATAAATTATTTTCTCTTAAAATTGTTTTATTCAGCTTTGCTGAATTGCAATAAATGGCCATACATTAAATTTATAAATGATTCTACATATAATTTTCATTAGAAATGTCCTATTCAGCTTTGCTGAATTCCTCAATACGTTTCTAATATGCTGAATTGATTAAAACTGCTAAAATGAATGCTAAAAAAACATTACAATTTTTTTTCTGTGACATATTTATTAAAATAAATTACTTCAGCTTAGTTTGAATTCAACAAATACAAATATTTATTTAAATAGATGAAAATGATAAAATTTTACTTAGCTGAATTGCCTTAAACTGCCATAAATATCAAAATATCATTTATTAAAGGCCTTACACATAATTCTGGGTATAAATGTAATATTCAGCTTTGCTGAATTGGAAAAAATTGTCCAAAACTTAGTTGAAATTCATTTCATAAAAACGACACTATTTCAGCTATGCAAAATTCGAAAATTAAGAAAAAATATTAAAATATCCAAAAGTACACAATTCAGCTAAGCTGAATTTAAATTAATAACCAAAAAAAAAAAAAAATTAAACACCAACAGGTCTAATTATGATATTCAGCTTTGCTGAATTTGCCACAAGTTATTCGAACCTTTTCTTTTATTGTGTCAAAAATACATATGAAAATATTCCAAAAAATATACAATTCAGCTTAGCTGAATTCGAATAAATAACCCATAAATACATTTATAAGAGCTGCTACATTAAATTTCCGGTCTAATTTTGATATTCAGGTTTGCTGAATTGGTCACATGTTATACAAACCTTTAATTTTTTGTGTCAAAAATATTTGTGGTAATTTGAAATATATTCTAATAATGCATAATAGCTGCACACAGGCTATTTTTAAGACACAAACAGGAAAAGAAACAAAACAAAAAATATTAAAATTCGTTTAAAAACAACAATAACAAAAAACCCGCTTAAAACCTAACATGTTTTCTTCTCTGGTTCTTCTTCTTATTTTCAAAACCAATTAAAAATCATTGTAGTAAATTGCCATAGTTAGTTTTTTATTTTTATTGTTGCAAACTGAATTGTTTGTTAAATTGTGGTTGTCGTTCGGCTATTTATTATTTGTTTTTGTTTTTCTTTTTCTTATATTGGGTTAAATTGAAATGGATATGGACTTTGGACCACATCATATGTTGTGTGCTTTATATTTTGTTGTTGTTTTTTCATTTCATTCTATCTCTTTTTTATTTTTTTATATATTCCCACTCTTGACACAACAATCATCTGACAACAGAGTTATCGCTATAGCTGATGTTTGTACTGTGCCTCTCTGGCTCTCGCTCTCTCTCCCTGTGAGATTATCCCTCATTTTTTATTATTTTTTTTATTTCTATTAAAATCCGCCATAAATCTAATCTAGTTATTTTATGAATGAACAACACATAAATAAGGCGATTCCAAACAATAGGCAAGTGTGATGTATGTTTGCCTCGCAAACGTTAGGTTGTGAGTTCGAAACCTGTTCGGGGTAAAAGACGATTTTTCTCTTTCCCAAAATAGGTAATAGAAATGCTTGTTGTTCTTCTTTCTCATCATACAGGTGTGCACTTGAATTTCCGAATATTTGAAATTTTCTTTGTAATTGTGATTGAAGAAAGTTTTACAATATTCAGGTGCTAGAGTAACGGTTTTCAATTTGCAACTATTGGCTACGCTAACAATTACTAGTCGGTATACTAACGGAAACTATAAAATGAATAATATTTTGAAAACAATTATTTCAAGATATTTTTTCTAATTAAGATTTTTTTTAAATTCAGCTCAGCTGAATTGCAAAATATTTACAAATAAAAATGTTTTTAATTGAATTTGAAAATCTTTTTCACAATTCAGCAAAGCTGAATATAAAGGAAATTGAATAATTTTCCATAATATTCAATGCAATTCAGCTTAGCTGAATTACAAAAGTCTCATTGGGCCCGCTTTTTATTTGATGTAAAAATTTAAATATATAAATATTTTATTTTTTAATATATACAATTATCATAAATTCTGTAAATTTATCTTTGACTGTAAAGAAATTTATTAATATCCCTCAAAACTATGCAATTGAGCTTAGCTTAATTACCTAAAAATGCAATGTGGAGCACATTTAGGTGGTGTATAAGTTATTTGGTATCATAAATAATATATTCAGCTTTGCTGAATTTGAAAAAATGTATTCGGACATTAGTTGAAGATTTTAAAACTGCTAAAATAATTATTAAAACAATAATGGGATTTTTTTCTTGAGGTAATATAGATAGATTCAGCTTAGAATGCATCAAGAAGTGACCAAATATTAAAATATTTTATAATTTGGCAATTCAGCTTAGTTGATTTACAAAGATCACATTCAACCTGTTTTTAATTTGGCTTTAAAAACTATTTGAAGATATAAATATTTTATTCAGCTTTGCTAAATTCTGTTTTTATTGTCAATTTCATAAAATTTGTGAATTCCGGTTTGAACTGTAGGGATATTTTGTTAATATCGTTCATAACTATTCAATTCAGCTTGGTTGAATTACCGAAAAGTGCAATTTGAAGTCATTTTAGGTAGTCTATAGGTTTTTTTGGTGAGAAGAATCTTATATTCAGCTTTGCTGAATTTGAAAAAAAAATTAATTTCTTACATTAGCTGAAGTCTTAAAAATTCAAAAAAAAAAATTGATTTTTTTCTTGGATTCATATAGATAGATTCAGTTAAAAATAAGCAAAAAAGTGAAAAAATATTAAAATATTTCAAAATTATTCAATTCAGCTTAGCTGAATTACCAAAATCTCATTGAATCCGCTTTTTATTGGGCGTAAAGAATATTTGAAGATATAAATATGCTGAATTTTGTTTCTGATATTAGAAATTTCATACCAGTTTCCAAGAATTCCTCAACATTTGCTGAATTGTGTTAAAAATTTATTTTTCGCTTGAATTTAATTTCGAAAATGTGTTTTTTTTCCTTCTTAATCACATGTTTGCCATACCCCCCAATCGTGTGCCTGCTAATGAATGACTAGTTAAAAATATTTAATCTCAAATATTTCAAACGCCTGACATTTCAAATGGATAAGATTTAAAATTCTGTTAAAAAGAAAGGGGTTATAGAAAAAAAAAATATAAAAAATCAATTTATTGAAATTATAAATTTGAATTCTGCTGGCATTTTTTATTATTTATTTTAATTAAAAAAATTGATTTGGAAAAAAAATATGAATGTTTAATTATTAATAAAACTGGGTATACGGATTACGTCAACTGGTTTGTCTGGCTGGGAATATTGTTTTAATATATTTCAATTAAAATGGTTCGATGAGCTAATTGACCATTGTTGTGTTCTAATTTTTCTTTTTTCAAAATCAAAAAATGGGGTTCAGTTCTACTTGTTGAGATTTGCCATAACCAATTTATAACAACCTTCACACGTTGGTTATATTTTTTCTAAGTATTTGTTTGGAGCTTCCGACCAGCTATAACAAACAAATAACTTGTTTACATTTTGTTGTACTTATTTTAATGTTTTTTGTTGTGATTGTCTACCAGACAACAATGAAATTCTGTTCTGTTTAAGTGCTGCACTTTGTTTCATCAAAAACATTAGCGGGAATACAATCGCAAACAACCCTAAACTTGAGCAAAAAAAAAAAAAAAAAACTCATCGGAAATAACAATTCAGCTAATTAAAAGGAAGTTAGAACTTGTACAAAACAATAACATTTTTTTAAAACAATTTTTTTTTCGAATTATTGCACAAATGTTACCGATGTTATCAAAATATGAGATAACCACTATTGCAGTGGCGTAATAAATTGCCGATAGATTTTTTTACTACGTTTTACTATTTGCTGTATTTTTTTTGCACACACGTGCCACCTACATACTTCATTTATAATTATTAATGTATTTTTAATGTTCCTTTTATTCCTCTTTCGTTTTTTAATTACAGTTATGATATGGTCCATTTCGGCCATGCCAACTCTTTGCGACAAGCCAAAGCCCTTGGTGATAAAGTCATTGTTGGCATACACACCGATGAGGAGATTGCCAAACACAAAGGACCTCCAGTCTTTACCGAAGAGGAACGTGTCAAAATGGTCAAAGGCATCAAATGGGTGGATGAGGTCGTTTTGGGTGCACCCTATGTAACAACATTGGAGGTGCTTGATGAGCATAATTGTGATTTTTGTGTACATGGAGGTAAGGATATTTTTGAATATAAATTGAGAGAAACTGAAGTACTAATTTGATATCCTTTTTATTTTCCAGATGATATTACAATGACCGCTGAGGGTGTTGACACATATCATTTGGTAAAGAAGGCCAATAGATATAAGTAAGTATCCAAAAAACATACATTCAAAATAAAACTTTTAAGCTATATAAAGACCTAGGATCTCTATATAGCCCAATTGGTCTTTTTAAAGACCTACGGTTTCTACACTGGTGTTTATAAAGACCTAGGGTCTCTATACCGACCAATTGGTCTTTATAGAGACCTAAGGTCTCAATACCGACCAATTGGTCTTTATAAAGACCTTTGGTCTCTATACTGACCAATTGGTCTATATAAAGACCTTTGGTCTCTATACCGACCAATTGGTCTATATAAAGACCTTTGGTATATGTAAAGACCTTTGGCCTCTATACTGACCAATTTGTCTATATAAGGACCTACGGTCTCTATACTGACTAATTTGTCTATATATGGACCTACGGTCTCTATACCGAACAATTGGTTCTAAAAAGACCTACGGTCTCTATACCGACCAATTGATATTTATAAAGACATACGGTCTCTATACAGACCATTGGTATCTATACAGCCCAATTGGCCTATATGAAGACGTATTGCCATATATAAACCAATGGGTCTTTTTAAAAATCTGTGCTCTTCCAATTTTAAATTTAAAGTTAGTATTTAAAGCACTTTATATTTTCCATTAAAATTTCAATAATGCGTCCTTCGACTAATATTTATCGTTTTTTCAGGGAAGTTAAACGTACAGCTGGTGTTTCGACAACAGATTTAGTTGGCCGCATGTTATTATTAACTAAAAATCATTTCCATCAGGGTTCCGCCGAATATGCCATAGAAAAAGAAGGTATGTTTGTTTTTGTCTAACTATGTAGTTTGTGTGTGTGTGCGTTTTTAAGTAGAATATATTTGTTAGTAGTGAGTTGTAAGTATATATACATAATGCTTATATAGTTAATAGACTTTATTTAAAAACAAATTTTATTTTAAATAATATTTTTAAATACATTTTTACCCTACACTACCCAGTGGTAAAGAATGCAAAAGAAAAAGTTTACATTTATGGATCTGTTGTTAATCATTTCCAATAAAACTTAAACTTAAAAAACTTAAGCCTTAGGACTTCGAAATCCCTTTAAAACATTTCCTAAAAAAAGTATTGTCTATGATTTTATAGGCGTTTAAAAACAATTTTTTAAACCAAAAAACTACGCTTCTTAACTAGTTTTTATCGATGGCTATAATAAACACAGATTTCTTAAATAATTTTTTCGAGGGCGTATATTTTAAAAAATGTTTCATAATTGTATATTTATTTTATATTTCAAAAAAAAAAAAAAAAAAAATTATTAAAAAATTTATTTCCTTTAAGCGCTCATGATAGTACTTCAAAACAATTCTTTTAAGAATCCGCGTTTATGATAGCAGTTCAAACAAAATATTATAAAAAGCTATTGCTTATCAATAGGCCTCGAAAAAATCCACGCTTATCGATGGGTCTAGAAAAAAATATTAAAAAATCTACGCTTATGATAGCCTCCTAAATATGTTTTAAAATGTGTTTTTCAAAATTCCACATTTATATCACTTCCAAAATTCTATACTTATGTCTCTTAAGTCATTTAAAATATGTACGTACGAGTACTTCACCGAAAGTGGTGTAGGGTATCATATTTGATTACTTTTTTACTCTTTATTTTTATTATTCTTTTTTAGTACTTTAATTGTAAATATTTTTTTCATTTTTCTCGATTTATTTTATTTTACTATGAAATTGAATTTTTGACCACTTATGGTTGCCTTGTTATGAGATTTTTTTTTTAATTTCTTGCTCTTAATTATTTTCTTTAAATTAATTCAAATTTGTTTTAACTAAATTTTCTAATAATTCCAATTATACAATTTTATTGCATGCTGCCGTCCGTCTATATAAAAAACAAACTAAAATAAAATCTGTCTATTTCCCCAACGATAAACCACAAAAGTTTTAAGTATTTGTTTACGTTTATATTATGGATTAGGTTATTTTAAATTATATATATATATATATATATATAATTTCCTATTAATTTGTTTAGTATTATTTATTGTTATTGTAATATAAAGCTAGTGTTATGTTCTTCTTATATTAATTTCTTCGTTTAAAATAGTTTGTTATTGTTTATACTACATCTTTTCTCTATTTTTGCCATGACAAAAAAAAAAAAATAACAATTAACTATTTATGTTTTTCTTCTTTTCTTTTTTATTCTATGTCTCTTAATCCCCACTTAACCCACCACCCTACCACCACCAAACCAACTTCCTAATACCACTTAACTATTTCTCTTCCTTAATCTCTAAACTAAAATTCCTAAAATTTAACCTCAAAACTCTCTTTGCTTTATCCTAATGTCAACAAAACAAAATCCTAAAATGTGTGTATATATTTATCTAAAAAAATAATGCCATATTATGTCACCTAATATGTCTTTAAAACAAAACTTGCACAATTGTATTTTATATATTGTAACCAAAAAAATATCAATGCCTAAAATTATGCTTTAAAAATACAAATCATTTTCACTCTCTTTTGATCTCTGGTGTCTTGGTTGTATTTTATAAATGTCTCTTGATTTAACTTCTTTGTATTTTCTTTTACAATTATTTTTTTATTTACTTAAAATCATTATAATTTAATTGAAAAACAAAATCAATCACCAAAAAAAAATCCTATAGACAGAGTTTTATTTGACAATGTCGTAAATAAAACAATACCAAAATGTAAATTACTATTATCAGGTTCATCGAATATGGGTCAAGATTCATCCGCTAAATCACCATGGACCGGTTGCAGCCAGTTCCTGCCTACCACACAAAAGATAATCCAATTCAGTGATGGCAAAGCTCCCAAGCCAGGTGATAAAATTGTAAGTATTCTATCAAAATAATTGAAAAGAAAATTGTTAATTAATTTCGTTTTGTTTACAAGGTCTATGTTGCCGGTGCCTTCGATTTGTTCCACGTTGGCCATTTGGACTTTTTGGAAAAGGCCAAGGAATTGGGTGATTATTTGATTGTTGGCCTGCACACAGATCCGGTTGTGAATTCCTACAAGGGTAGCAATTATCCCATTATGAATCTACATGAACGTGTTTTGAGCGTTCTAGCCTGCAAAGTAAGAGAGCAACTACAAATTCGAAATATATATTTTTTAAATCCTCGGAAAAAATATTTTGAAAACCCACGTAAAATATAGCCCTCGAAAAAATTATTTTCAAAATCCACGTTTAAGATATCCCTCAAAAAATTATTTTCAAATTCCACGATTAAGATATCCCTCGAAAAAATTATTTTCCAAATCCAGGCTTATTATTACCCTTGAAATTTTTTTTTTCAAAATCCAGGCCTTGAAAAAAATTATTTTCTAAATCCAGGCTTATTATAGCCTTCGAAAAAAATTATGTCAAAAATCCAAGCTAATGATAGCCCTCGAAAAATTTTTGTTAAAAATCCACGTTTATGATTACCCCCGAAAAAAAATTATTTCAAAAATACCAATTTTGATGGCCCCAAAAACAAATTATTTTGAAATCCACGCTTATGATAGCCTGGAAAAAAATTATTTTAAAAATCCACGTTAAGTTGGTTGATCCACGTTTTATGTTGGCCCTTCAAAATATTTTTTTTAATCCACGTTTATGTTGGCTCTTCAAAATAATTATTTTAAAAATCCACGCTTACGATAACACAGGAAATTTTTTTTTTAAATCTGCGCTTATGATAGCACTATTTTTTTTTTAAATCCACGCTTATAATAGTCCTAAAAGAATTTATGTAAAAAATTCACGCTTTTGATAGTCATAGAAAAACATATTTTAAAAATCCAGGTGTAATATAGCCCTCGTTATTTTAAAAATCAAAAACAATAAAAATCTATTTTACTAATCTATTAATTTGTATTTCTTTCTCCTCCTTTCAGTATGTCAATGAAGTTGTTATTGGCGCTCCCTACTGTGTCACCGAAGATCTCTTGGATCATTTCAAAGTTGATGTGGTGTGTCACGGCCAGACTCCCATTGCTCTGGAGGATGGTAAAATCGATCCCTATGCCATACCAAAGACACGAGGCATTTTCTGCCTAATCGACTCGAAGAACACAATGACCACGGAGCGTATTGTGGAACGTATCATTTCACATCGTTTGGAATACGAGAGACGCAACAAGGCCAAAGAGAAGAAGGAAGTTGAGGCCTTTGAGGCGCTGCAACGTTCCAAGCTGACACAAAAGGCTGGCTAATAATCTAGATGATGATGACCCAGCTCAGCTTATGAAATTGAGGACAATGAAGCCAAACACAAAATCTCTTACAAATTACAACTAGTAATAATTATTGCTCTTATTCTTACAACTATTACTACTACTACACTTCCCAGAAAGAAACTACAACAAACAAATTCTTTAAAATCGAAATGCTACACCTGCCACCTGCGCCTGAATGAAAAAGAAACCATGTCTAGTTTTATGCTAGAGAAACAACAGGAGTCTTTTTCGATACTCCATATTTCAAAAACCCACATTTTGGAGAAGAGAATTTCATGGAATTTTTTTTAAATTATTTTTTAAGTTTTATTTTTATTATTTGTTTAATTATATAGATTTTTTATTTAGATTTGGGTTTATTACTTTATTTACTTGTTACTTCATATTTTTTGTTTAATTTTGCAATAGTAGTTATTATTTTTTAGAATGCAACAAAAAGAAAAAATCGATGCGATATATTTTTATTTTTTAAATATCGCATGCTATATAATTATTATTGGAATATTGCATGCAATATATTTTTTATTTATTTTTTTTCTAAATTTATTTTTTTTTTTCAAAATTTCTTTATTTTGTTAAATACTCTTTATTTAAAAAGAGTTTATTGTGAAACAATACTGTCGAAACAAACAGAAATTAGACACATTTTTGTGTCTCCATATATGATATATACACACACTGTAATAAAAACAAAATATATATTTTTAGTTAGAAATTTTAGATTTATATAAGCGTCTCTCCTGTCTGTATAAGATTATATCGTGTTCTAACTAAATTATATATAGCATGTGATGTTTGTTATGTATTTGGTTCCGAAGAGAAAACAAATTTCGAAATCATTAAAAATTAAATTCTATGTATCAAAAATCGTAAATATTTATAGAGGAGGAATAATTTAAATAATCTCCAGTTTAGCTTTTTTCTCTCTTTCTATTCCTCTATACAAAAAATACAGTGGAAAAGGAAATCTCTAATATTGGAATAAAAAATAATCATCTATGTATTGTCCAATGTTGAGTTAACTAGCCACTATATATTTTTTGTCTCTTTCTCTATGCCTTTGCCTGCTTTAAAATAAATTGAAAAAAATTATGCAAAATGTTTGTCCAACAATTATTCGTTCTACTACTTAAAAAATAGCTACAACCAATTATTAATCGGTAAATGATAACCAATATATAATTTTAATTGATTATTAATTTAATATATATGAAAAAATAAACTATTATTTTATTATTATTTTTATTTTTTAATGTTACAACATATCTTGCTTTGTTATTAGACATAAATAAAACAAGAAGAAGAAAAGGAAATATATTTGTAATTATTTTACATTAGAGTGATTATATTTTATAATTTAATTTATTATATATATATGTGTTAATAAATAAAAAAAAATTGTCATATATATTTAATTGTCTTGTGTGCCACCTCTTGGGCTTCAGTAATAAGTTTATGGGCAGTAGAGCTCCGATGGAAAAATGAATAATGTGTGTCGTAAGGTGTTTGCTGGCAGCAGGGACACCTATTTAGAATTCCTGGGCAATGCGCTCTCGGTACGAATTGATAACATTGTTATACCCGTATCTTAGTTGTGACAAAATCGAACGGGTTTGCCTACGAATAAGCGTCTCACTGTCTGAAATTACATGAGGATGTTGGAGTAGGACTTTGTGGCTTATGTAACCATTTATGGCCTTCGTGTCGAATGTGGATCAGCCATAACTGTGTGATGGTTGGAACGACAATGCGCTCTCGATACGAATTGATAACATTGTTATACCCGTATCTTAGTTGTGACATAATCGAACGGGTTTACCTACGAATAAGCCTCTCACTGTCTGAAATTACAAGAGGATTTTGGAGTAGGACTTTGTGGCTTATGTAGCCATTTATGGCCTTCGTGTCGAATGTGGATCAGCCATAACTGTGTGATGGTTGGAACGACACGGCAGATAGCATGGAAGCAGGAACTGTTTAGTCAACAACACATTATGTCGCTGGTCTCCTCATGTATGTGATCGACGCTCGTCATCTGGATACACACAGTTGCAATTCGGAGTGCATTATTTTGAGTAGTTTGCATAGATCTTCATTGTGTGTTGCTAAGGAAAGAAGTCCAGACCGGGACAGCATAATTAAAGATGGAACGATCGATTCCTAGCTTTCATAATATGGTTGACGTAGTTGGAGTACTAAGATAAATAAAGGAGGTAATCACCACAGCGATTCTTGGATTATGGATGCAGGGTATACGCTTTCCTTCGATGGGTATTCAGGTTATAAATTGACATCTCGCGTCCAAGAAGTGAAAGGTGACTTTGCAGTGGATAATATTAGATTAGACGAACGAAAAAACGGCGTACGACACCACTGAAACATTTGGGGGGAGTTACGCAAGATACATATTCAACAAAATGCGGTACTCCTATTTTGATTTTGCGATATTTGGATTTTTGGCCAAGGAATTCAACGAAGGCTTGATATTACTTGGAAGGGTGGAATTTGTGATGTCGGATATCAGCTCGAAATGATCGACCGTATCGAACGCCTTGGACAGATCTTAGGCTGCCACAATGGTCGTGTCTCATTGAGGCCATTCGCAATCATGAAATGTTTATTTCCCTGAATCCATGTTGGTGGGTAGCAAGAACGAAATGCTGTTTCGGGGACGGAAGCAATACGGACTCTAAAACATTGACTACTGGTTAAACAAGGGAAAACGGGCGGTAGGATTCCCCATTTATCTGGTTTTAGAATTGAAATAATCGGGGAAACAAATATCATCAGTGTCATCGATAATTCGAGATCTACCAAGTGTCTCATCGTTAATTCGGGAATTTTGGTTAGATAACCCAGCCCTATTGCAACAAACTTCTGTAACATTAACATGGAAATGCCGTCTGGACCAAGCGCTTTGAATGGCTGGGAGATGATTGCCTCTACCTCGCTAAATGTGAATAATAGGTCTTGTACTCACGCTAGTAGCAGTACTACCGGATGGAAAGCTAGACTGAGTGCTAGTTGAAGTACTGGAAGGGCTCAATTGGATTCTAGCGGATATTGCTGGATTATTAATGTAGCAATCGGAATTCCAATTGCTGTATGAACGCAGGATGGTATATCTTCTCATATGACACCGGTTACTACAGCCAATGCACCTTAAAGATGTTACGTTTTTCCGTATAATTTCCCCGCAAACCGAACAGTTCCACTGGGAGTTCTGGGTAGATTGCTGAGAAGGAATGGTTTCGAAACGATGGGAGGGATGGTTTCGAAACGATGGGAGATCATCACGAATTTGATCATTTCTCATCGTCGGGGAAGACGATGAGAAGGGGTATCATATGGTAGGTGGCGCCCGACAAGGTACAATGTATGTAAATTTAGAAATTTTAAATAAAATATCTAGGTCTAAATATAGGCTGTAAAGTTGTATTACCACTTTGCCATTTTTTACAAATTATTCAACCACGCAAAAAAAAAACTTTAAAATCATACAATACTCAGAATTATATAACGTGTTAACGACATGTTTTTAATTAACCCCATTGGCTGCCAATAAATAAAAGAGAAACAGACACACAAAAACTGTCGCAAAATTATTATTATGTTAACTATATTAAAAAAATTGTTGTCACCAAAATATGCGGAAGTTTTTTTGTTTGCAAAACAAAATTATATAGTAGATACTTCTTATATGAAATGGAAAATGAAAAACAAATAAAAACCACAAAGTGAATCCATTAAACTTCCGTTTACCAAACATAAAAAGCCGACTCCACCATATAGTAAACGAACCATTGACCCATCCCCAAAACGAATCAATTTCAAACAGACCATCTGTGACAAAAAATCTTCTTCTAATGATTGGTCATTAATTGAGGAAAATCAAATGTTTTTTAAGAATAATTATTTATTTTGGTCTATGTCCATAATAATTGGATTCAAAATTACATAGGCAAATTAATTTGATAACATGAAAAATTGTTTGAGGTCTCTAACCTCAATTATCAAAGCATAGCATAATTTCCAAAAATAAATATATAAAATCATTTAACAGTTATTTTTGAAAAATATAGAGGAAGAAAAAAAAAACAAATTTTGTTCAAATGGCCAGAAAATTGTTATTGCATTATTAGATGGTTAAACGGTGGTGCATTTATTTTATTACAAAATTGATTTCCCATAGTATTGAGAATCCTATACCCCTCTCCCCATCTGCCCAATGAAAGTAAAATTTGTGTGTGTGTTTCGAGTGAAATTAACCGCCTGACTTACTATCTAACTAATATTCTACCATTAAAGAACGGTAAATTGCGTTTTGACGTCTATAGTAGTAATAATAATACCATTTTGATTTCGAAATAATAAACCGTACAATGATGACATAAAAACATTTTCAGATAAGACACTGCAGCAGCATGCTCACAACCATCAGCAGTTTGATGAATGGTATGTTCTGGGGTTTTCTATGTACGATCTGACATTTTGCAGTTATTCAAAGGAAGAGGAAAGTATTCATATTTAAAAACGTCGTTTATATCCTCCATCATGTGGTGTACATTCAATATTTCGCAAAAAGGTCGGGAATTTCTTATGCAAATTATCTGGATGTTTATTTGAAAATTAAATCTCTAAATAGGTTGGAAAACTGGGTTATGGGAGCCAATCAAAAGGGCTATAATTCTTATTATTCAGGATTATTCCAAAAACACACAATGCTAAATGACAATTCACTTCATTAGGGAAAATGCGTCCACAATCTTCAAAATACCGAAAATCGGGCCGAACTAAAAAGTGCTAAAAAGTAGATCAATTCCATTGAGAGACGTGACCAAAGTCCCAAAAATACCTAAATCTGGGATGTACTCAATGGAACTAACTAACAAATATTGGAAGCAATTGTCTGAGGATAAAAAACAATAGCAATTTTGAGTAAAGTGAATTATTAGAGATTTTCTGTTTCCGATTAATTGATTCGGAAAAGCGTGTGTCGTTAAAAGTAAATCAGAATGGTGTTAGACCTAGATTTTACCGGAGAGTCCTGTTGAAAAGACTTGATGAACTGGAGAGGAAGTACAGGCGATTTAATCTAGAGACCCAGAAGTTAAATATTATTAAAGACGAGTTGGAGGAACAAAAACAATTTGCATCCGAAATTAATGAAAGAAATTAAATTCGGAACTAGAGCGGATTACTCGAATGTGTGGATGGCTTCAAGGGGGATATTCTGGAATTATATTTACAATCTTTGCCTAGAACTTCAAAATGTATGATTTTGCATTGGAGGAAAACTACAATGAAGACGATTATTTAATTAGCCGATATGACGGCGACCCACATGATTTGTCTGTATGTTTAAAAACGTATCACTAAATGTAATGGAGTTTTTGAAGACGTCGGATATGAAGATCACACTATTACGTACAGAAGATTCAGATATTGAGTTTTCTGTAGATATACTCTTCAAATTAAATAGAATGTTCCAAATATACTCCGATATAATAAAGGTAATACAAGCCCTCACTGTAGAGGAAATTTATTTACAAACGGCAAATATGGTGACAAATATGCTGTTTAGTTAAAATTTCGTGGTAGGAAGACCTTTGGAGGAAACGTATTAATTAGAACAAATGTCTATGAAAAGCAGAAGAAAAATGAAGATGGTTTCCACATATATAAAGATATTGCAGAAGAAACCAAGGTGGAAGAAGATATTTTTTATGGGGAAAACCAGGCATCACAAAAGTAAGTAACGATAACGACGGTAAGCACAAATTTGCCTTTTAATTGTAGAGAGACTGTCACGGTAAGTAGGAGCGTGCAAAAGACTAGGATAACGTCGTACAGTAGATATCGGATATAAGAATCTTCAAAAAGAGATTTCTTTCTTATATGCGTTGTTTTCTTATATGGAATTATCAGATTTAAGAAAGTCGTTTAAGAGTGCATACGCATGTAAGAAATTTATTTCTTATACGAATATATTTTCTTAAAGTAAAATGTTTAAATGAAAAACATGTTTTATTGAACAATATTTTATTAAATAAAACAATTCAGTATATAAAAATACCAAGTTACGAAATTGGCAAGAACAAATTCAGTATCTTAAAAACTAAAAATTTAAATAAACAAAAATAACAAAATTAAAATCAGTTAATAGTTTGACTAATAGCCTAGACAGACGACAGCCTTAATTTGCATTAACAGCCTTAATTCAAATTAACTTGCACATTATCCTCATTTTTTGTGTGTTTTTAATGCACAAAATCAAACTGATTTTATACTGAATTAGGTAATTTCAATATGGCAATGCTGTCGAAAATTAATTTTTTTTGTCAAAGTTATTTCTATTTATGAAAATAAAAATAAGAAATGATGGCAAATTTCAAACCATCTTTCTTAAATTGGGAGCTGTTTTGCTAAGATCATAGTTGCTATTCCTCCTTTATGTCATGTATCTACTTCCTAAAGATGTAATCCTGAAAAATATCGAAACAAATGTAAAAAAATTCATCCTACACACGTAAATGCAGAAATTCGATTTTTTATTTTTGAGATTTTAAATGGGCTGGTAAAAGACTACCAATGCTTGTTATGGTTTGATGGCGGGCATCACTCATCACTGGAACATCGGAATTGTTGTGATGGCGAAAATAAAACACAGATACAATTTATCTTAGACAGAAGAGATCTTTATTTCACGGAGGTTATAACGAGAAGGAGGAAGTAGTGGATGTAAAAGAGGAACATAAAAATACAGTGTAGCATTTCTCGCATATCAGAAAATGCAACCTTCAGGATATCTCAACAGTATTGCCAGATTTTCATATCAACACCTCCACTAAAAGCTGGCTATACTAAAAATAGACCCAACATATTGGCACACCTCACATGCTTGTCCTTTGTTAGAGGCTTCGTTGAGAAATCTGCAACCATATTTTCTGACGTTTCGTATTGAAGAACAATATATCCATCATCGATCTTGTCTCGTATAAAATGATGACGCACGTCTATATGTTTAGTGCGCCCATGATAAGCTTCTGTATTTGCTAAATTTATAGCACTTTTATTGTCGCAGTGCAACAGCACCGTATCTTTACAAAGATGACCAAAAAATTGTTTTTGCAACTGCCGAAGCCATTCTGCTTCTTGCACTGCTGCAGACATCGCCATGTACTCAGCTTCTGTAGTTGATAAGGCCACTGTGGCTTGCCTCTTACTATTCCAACTAATTGGACCTTGCTGCATAAAAACAAATCCAGTGCATGATCGTCTATCTGATATATCCCCTGCATAATCAGCGTTACAAAAACCGCTTATCTGAAGACCATTATCATTTTTCTTATAAACCAATGTAGCATTTTTGGTCTCTTTCAAATATCTGAAAACTCTTTTCACGGCTGACCAGTGTGTTTTATCAAAGGAATCATTAAATTTACTCAAATAGTTGACGGAATATGCCAGGTCAGGTCGAGATCCTTGCACCAAGTAGAGTAAACATCCTATGGCCTCTTGGTAAGGTAAATTGTCTGGATTTCTTGATCCAGCCTCTTCAATTTTACATTTACATCAAACGGTGTGGAAATTGGCTTGCACTCTTCCATGTTAAAACGACGTAAAAACTCATTGGCATGCATGGTCTGGTCAACATATATTTCACCTTTCTCTCTATTTCTGGTTATATGTAAACCAACACAATTCTTTGCTACACCCAAATCTTTCATACTCAACGATCTCTGCAGCTCTTTCTTCACTGCCTTCATAAACTCATCATTATTGGAGAAAATCAATATGTCATCGACATATATAGATATAAAAAATATTTTGGTGCCACTTATATTATAATAAATACATGGGTCCATCTCCGATTGCTGCAAATTCAAGCTTTTCAAAACTGCGTCTAACTTTTTGTTCCATTGGCGACTTGCTTGTTTAAGCCCATATATTGCCTTGTTGAGTTTGCAGACCTTGCCTTTAAAATCGCCCTTAATACCCTCCGGTGGCTCCATAAATATTTTTCATCTAAGTCTCCTTGAAGAAAGGCTGTAACCGCATCCATTTGTTCAATGTCTAGGTTAAACTGTGTTGCAATTGACAACAGGTAGCGTATAGATGTGTAGCGCACCACAGGCGAATAAATTTCCTGGAAATCAATCCCTGGCTTTTGAGAGTATCCCTTTATGACCAATCTTGCTTTAAATTTGATCACATTTCCACAATCATCACGCTTTCTTTTGAACACCCATTTATTTTTAATTGGCTTCACTCCTTGCGGCAAGTCCATTAACGTCCATGTATTGTTCTGCATTAAAGACTGGTACTCACTTTTCATTGCTTGTCTCCACTGTTTGGCATCAACGTCTTTAAATGCATCATGTATTGTAAATGGATCTTCAACACCACCAACCTCCACTGCATACATATAATAATCACTCATATTAATTGGTTTTGGTGTTCGTGAGGAACGTCTAACAGTTTCATCACTATTTTGTTGATTTACCAGTTGAACATCTGTATCATCACTGGTAATCGTCTCATCTGACTCGACAAAATCTTGCCAAACGTCATCATCAACGTTGCCATCGCCAAAAGTCCCATCACTAATTGTGCCATCACCAACAGTACCATCATCAACAGTGCCATCACCAACCGCAGCTGAGTGTTTCTCTTTATAAAAACAATAATTATCTTCCGCAGCCTTTAATTTATCTCGCCAGAATTCATTTTCTAAAAACACTACATCACGACTTTTGACGAGAATGAGAGTATTGGGATCAAGTAGACGGTAACCTTTTGTCTCTTCGCAGTAGCCAGTAAAGATTAATTCTTTGGATTTTGCATCCCATTTTCGTCTTTTTTCTTTCGGCACATACGCCATAGCTCGACATCCAAATGTTCGAAGATGTGACAAATCAACTTTATTACCGGTCCAGAGTTCTTGGGGTATATTTTTTGCAATAGCGGCAGAAACGGAGCGATTAATGACATGAACGGCATTTGCAACAGCCTCGGCCCAAAACTTCTTCGGCAAACCAGAATGAAATAACATACAGCGCGCTTTTTCGACTATTGTGCGATTTGCTCTTTCAGCCACGCCGTTTTGCTGTGGACTGTACGGTACGGTGGTTTTATGTTGTATGCCATATCTTTTTAATACTTCTGAGAGCTGTTTGTTGCAATATTCAGTGCCGTTGTCCGTACGTAAACATTTAATTCGTTTGCCAGTTTCATTTTCCACTCTGGCTTTAAACTGCTCAAACAATGCTGCTACCTCCGTTTTTGCCTTCAAAAAATATACAAATACTTTACGTGTATAATCATCAAGAAAACACAAAAAATACTTAGCTCCATTTATCAACGATTCCTCCATCGGGCCACACAGGTCCGAATGTATGAGCTCAAGCATATCAGATGTACGGGTATTTGATGGTCTATATGGCTTCCGAGACATCTTGCCTTTAAGACATGACACACAATTCTCATTGGGCGACATTTTAAACTGAATTCCATTTACAAGCTCCTTGGTCTTGTTCATGTCTGCATAATTCAGATGACCCATTCTAGAATGCCATTTAAACATGTTATTCTCAAGTGTGGCAGTGGCTATCACTTTTCTGCGTCTTTTTATCAAACACTTGTCATTCTGGAACTGAACTGTATAACCTCTGCTTATAATTTGGCTAACTGATAGCAGGTTCACTGACAGATTCGGTACATAAAGGACGTCGTAAAAAGTTATGTCCATCTTTTTCCCATTCACAAAGAGTTTGAACTTTATGTCACCAATACCTTCAACAGACAGTTTCTCTTTGTTGGCCACGAAAATTTCCTTCACACTAGATTGCCGAATATCACTGAACCACTCTTTCCGCATACACATGTGCAAACTCGCTCCAGAATCAATGAACCACTCTTTGTCATTGGTTGCTTTGGCCACATACACTGTGCAAAAACCACTCTCCTTTTTGTCTGGTTGTTTCTTACTGTGACAATCCGCTGCAATGTGACCAATGCGGTTACAAATAAAACATCGCATTCTTTTCTTTTGTTGCTTCTTCTTCCTTGTAAAAAACGCCGCATCACCGCTCTCGTTGGCCTTTTTAACATCTTGAAGTAGTTTGGTCTTGATGGAGTCGCAAGTAATTTTAACGCCGGAACTTTCGATACCCATTATCATCGGTGCGTACTCCTCAGGCAGCCCTGCTAAAAGTAGTGTTCCTATCCATTCATCACTCACGGGCATGTCAACTTCTTTCAACTTATGCGCCGTAGATACGATTTGACTTACGTACTCCTCAACACTTTCGCATGTTGCAAAATTTGTTGTAATGAGCTGACGCAACAGCCCAACTCTACGCGTAAGTCCAGAATCTTGGAAGGCAGACTTCAGCTTGTCCCATACCTCTTTTGATCCTCAATATGAACATAGTTCACCTTGTCCACCAACAAAATGATTTTTGTTTTCGCCTTCATATCCACTTTTGGATTTAAACCAGTTGCCGGGTAGCTACCTTGGCCGGTTTCCCACAATTCTTCATGCTGTAGCAGATTTTTTACAGCGAACGCCCACGTTGTGTAGTTTTCTCTCCCGAGCAACTTTTCAATCACGAAATTCGTTGAAGCCGACATTATTTTTTAAACAAACTTTCTTCTCAACAATGTGCAGTCTAAGATAACTTGATCTCACAGAATCTGGGCCCATAACCTGTTGTGATGGCGAAAATAAAACACAGATACAATTTATCTTAGACAGAAGAGATCTTTATTTCACGGAGGTTATAACGAGAAGGAGGAAGTAGTGGATGTAAAAGTGGAACATAAAAATACAGTGTTGCATTTCTCGCATATCAGAAAATGCAACCTTCAGGATATCTCAACAGTATTGCCAGATTTTCATATCAACAGGAATCCGAAAATTCCAACGGTGTTAGAAAGAGTACATGTCTGGTTCTCGTATGAACTAGGATTATTAACTTCCCACAACAATTAACAAAATGGCGGAACTTTGAAATTTTTTTTTGGAAAATCGCCTATTTTTGACCACAAACTAAGTTAAAAAATAAGGAAGATCTTCGCCGATTGGCTTTATCCTAGTTCATACGATAGCTATACACTCACAGAGAAACGTCCCAATATTTGAAATCGATTGGGTTATTAGTTTTTGAGTTATCGTGCCCGCCATATTGATTCGAGAAAAAGTTTGAGTCACTCTTGCCGTCACTTGATGCTGATACCATAAATCGACTATATCCTCAAGAGTTCTTGAGATTTTCACTTGAAATTTTGTGCATTCTTGAATTAGTGTAGATTCGAAAAACTAAATAAATTTTTTTGACACTTAGAATGGGGGGTCCCCTTATTAAGGCTGTCGTCTGTCTGTGGTAGAACAATATTTAAACATATTCAGTGGGGCCAACAATCTTAAATAGTTTCTTATGTGAAACAATCTTAAATATTTTCTTTGGTGTTTGACAAACATTTCATATATCAGTGTTTTTCATATTCGTATTTTTTTCATATGAAGTAATTTTTACACTGAAAAGATTTAAAAAGGCTCGGTGTTTTTGATAATCTTTCTTATATCCGATTTTTTCTTATATGAGATGTGCTTATATCCGATATCTACTGTATAATGGAAATGAGAAGAAAGCTGTGTTTGAAGCGGAAGCAATTGAAGCTGAAACAACTGAGTCTGAATCAGAGAAATCCAAGGAAGAGAGAGCTGTATGTAGAAATCCATGTAATTTTGAAGAACTAATAGGAGATGCATAAAGGAGTGTCCCTTCTGCCAATTTCCGAGTAATAAAAATATTTGATATCGTTTATAACGGCATATTGCTTATAGCGACCAATTTCACCAGACCTTTGAGCGTCGTTATAAGCGATTTTGACTGCATTACTTAATAGGTATGTTAAAATAATTCTACTCACATTGCTATAGATTTTTATAAGAATGTATGATATTTAAGAAACCACCACAAAGGTCAATCTATTTAAAATGAAATGAATGTTATATTTGTCATTCCTTTGCGAATGGTCAGTATGTTGAAAATGTTTGGAACAAAAATTCAATTTGTCAGCTTTTAAAAACGAGACCGATGTTGATAATTTTGGAATATTTGCTAGCTATGGATAATTTAAATACTGGGCATGAATGTATATAACATATTTATATAATCAAATAAATGTGGAAATACCCAGTAGTTCGAGTAACTGGTTATGGACTAGTTATTTTACTAATTACCTGTAACTAATACTAGTTACCACATCATGCCCTAGACTGGTGAATTTAACATGGGTATGTCATTGGGGAAGTCAATTGTCCCCTACCTGCATTACCAGTAACCAGTCATTTGGATAGATACCATTGTTAAGTATTATTCCTAGTTACAAATATATAGCAAATTGGCTATTATAACAGTTTGGAAAAATGAAAATATAAATGTTATACGGAATATGTATTTTTTATTTATTTCATAATGTATATTGTACATAGTTTATGATTTCTTTAATCTTATCAGAATTTTTACGCCGCCATATTGACATTTGCATTTCATTTGTCTCTTGGCCGCTTTTAACATCCAATCTCTACGATATATTGAAGCATCTGAAACAAAATATAAATAAATATTTGGGTCTTTTTGGAGAATATTTACCTATTCAAAACTTTTAATTGTTTGCTCAATCTGTTGGATGCTTCTGAAGTGACATCTCTTGAAAATATGTAAAATAATAATGTTGAAATATTACCTACATATTTATTTATTGTGTTGCAGCATCAAAACTTACCCAAGATTGATCGTATGTATTTTTAAGATTCCGAGATTTTTAATTCAACGGCACTTCATCTTGTGTATCGTGGATATATATGACATGTTGTTTAAAAACATATTTTGTGAAAATGTTGCTTGCACAATTCTGAAAATTATAAAAATTCTATAGAAAATGACAATTCCATTTTTTTGTTTTGTTTGTCGATTCACTACTTTTTGCATTACCAGTAACTACAGAATTAGATAGCTTTTTCAATCAACAAATGAAGTCAATAGTATATTTTGTGTGCCATTTTTGGGTATAAAGTTTGTGGGTAGCATAGCTAAACGCCAACGTTGGATTCCAAATATTTGACATCTCAATATATTTATTGAGTAGTTGTGAATTAAATAAACAGTCGCGGACAGGAACAAGGTCTCAGTTTCACCTGGGAGGAAATAATCGAACTGCAATGATCCATGGACTGATGTGGCCAGCATTGGCACCCCTAAATTTAGCAGTAATCACGTGCCTATAATTGTTTCGTACAGAATCTTGTTAATACATCGGCGCCTTAACTAGTATTGGGTTTAGTTAGTAAGTCCATGGGTAAATGGGTCTTGACATTGTTTACTCTTTTGATCAACAAAATTATTAATATAATTCGATAAAAATTGGCAGTTTACAAACCAGTGAGCGGAGCAGTATATTTGGACGGGGCTGACCATGCGATACCGTACTCAACTACCACGGAACTCTAACTTTCTTCGGATGTTTATTCTGAGCCTGGGCAATATTTCGTGCCCGTGTAGAGGTCAACAGCACCTATTCCTTTCATTGACATATTTTCCGAATATTACTAATATTCAGTACAGCCCTTCTAATTGTTTATCCAGATTCCCTTCACCTTGGGTTGTGTTGTGATGTTCGGCTTATAATTGTGGCTTATTAAATTATTATCTGTTCATTACCAAAAATTATTGGCGTTGTCCTTGACCTTAACCGGAACTTCATGTGGAATTTCAAAGCCATTCCGCCCTCTAGCATAATAATGGGTTACTAAATAATATCTCAATACTTAAACAACTTTAAATATTTATGTATAATTCCCACATCTGAGTACATAAACAATATAATTGGTATCAATGTAAAGGTGAACCACTCCTCTTGGATATCTCGGGTCTATGTCCTTTAGGAGGAAATATATACGCCATAGAATTCCAAATGTTTTAATTTTTCATACAAAAGTCAGGATCCATTTGATCCGCTAAATCTTTATCAAAACAGGCATGCTTATTCTTTAGCCGATCCCCTTCTCCATGTATAAAAAAACGACAACAATTAATTATTTGGTCCATTTCATCCCCAAATATTAACCGGCCAGCACCGGTCCTACATACACAATTTCATGAAGAATTTTCAGCTAGTCGAGATATGACGATCGGTATACTTAGAGGTGGGTCTATGACCAATATTTCGCGGCGTCACAAACACTTGGGGCTGCACAAAGCTATAATACCCTGACAACAATGTTGTGTAGGGTATACAAACTATAAAGATCGGATCAATATTTGGTATACCTGCCTGTTTATGTCAAAATGCGGATCATTAAGCCCTTTTCCCTTTTATATAAAATTTGCATGTAATGCACAGTTATCTAAATGTAATCATATCGGACAAATACTAATCAGCAACTATGTTCTATTTTCGGCAACCTCTTGAGGAACCATCATCTGTAACATATTTGTAAGAACCACATCCGTACGAACAAATATATAATTCTTAACCATTAACACTAGAAAGACGGGAATTTTGTATATACCTATATTGCCTAAAATCCGTCAAAATGACCTCATTCTAAAAGAATTTTTATTGTATAAAGAACATTTTTTATTTAAACTTATTTTTTAATATTTTTTATATTATTTACAATCATACAATCAATCATACGTTGTTATTATTTGTTTTCGGTGGTAGGACTGTTGAGTTTCCCCTTTTGAAAAATAAGAGCGCGGACAAAATGTTCGAAAAAGAGGAAGTCTTTACTCTAAGAGTGAAATCGACTGGAAATATAAAATTTATTTTTCCCGATTTGTGTCTATGTTTGTGTTTCTAGAGTAGCAAACGGTTTTCGATGTTGTTGTACTGATCTGGTCATATAAGAAATTTACTTTATACAATAATAAGAGTAGTTTGATTATTTAATATTTCACAAGAGGTCAAATTACTTTGTAAAAGCAACTTTCTATACTATAGAATCAATAAAAGTCACTATATTTGTTGCATTTTTTATATAAAAAAATAGTTGATGTCCTTTAGTCACTACATTCATAACTGATTTATAATTCATTAGATTTTCAGAACACGCATCAGGAATATATAAAATATTGTCTTCACAAATGTACGATTTAGTATCACCCATGTTATAATTTCTGGCCTTTATTTTATGACTGTTCAAGGATATTAATTGTAATATAAAATTTCGGGTTGTTCTTAATTATTTACAACTGGAAAAGAAATGTAAACCAGAAACAATTCGATGAATTTTGCGTAAACATGATTTTCATGGTAGAGTTAGTTGCACTGAAAAGCCTTTTTAAAACCTTCGTTCAGGAACAAAGGAAATCAGGAAATCTGGTATTTTTGCTGATTAAAGCACATTTAATTTGTTTGTGTCGGATGGACCAAGTAAGGTATGACACAGGGCGAATTAAGCCGTGGACCTTAAGCACATAATTCCGACCGTAAAACACGGAGGAAGCTCTGCGCTCTGTATGAGCCCTGCTGGGGTTGGATATCTCGTTTTTATTGAAGGAATTGTGGATAAGATTTATTATTTAAACATTTTAAAAGATAATTTCAAATGTAGTCTGAAAATTTTGGGATTGTGGAAAACATTTCAATTTGATCAAAATAACAAATACAAATCCCATACCGTTCGAGAGTGGGTGCTTTATAATTCTCCAAAAGTGTTTCAAACACTAACTATCAGGCCTTCGCAACATGCTAGTAGCATATGGACTGTGAATGTATAAAAAATATTGAGAAAAAGACAAGATGTTGACACATTGTGGATGATGTACCTAAGGGAGTGGATCCATTTTCCTAATCTATATAGATTTACCATTTTTAAAGTTCTAAATACTTTGGGGAGTTACGAAAAAGGGTGTAATGATAGACTGTATCTGCGGATAAGATCTAGATTTGGCAAAAATATTACTTTTGTGCGAAAGCTCTTGTGGCTGTTTTTCCAATTTAAATGACTATCTACTTGATCTTTCTATCTTAATTTTGGGGCATCTTCATCCATTCGCACAAAATGGCCTATCCACCGTAGTCGCTGTAGCTCGATTCCGTGTATATATGGTATATCTCTTGGTTAATTCGACGCCAATATTCACCGCCGACGCAAATCGGCCCATGTATTCATGCTTCAGATCTAGTAGAGAGAGTCTAGTATGAAATCTTTGTCTACATCATAGCTGTAGTTTCCAATTTCCACAGTTGGTCCGAGTTCCATCGGCTTGGTCTTCTCGTCTCCATTTACTGCTAGATCCACTTTGGCAAACTCCTTCTCAATTTTTTCAAAGGTGGCTGCTACAGCTCGCAATTTCCCACCCATGGAACATGAATTGTTTGTATGACCTTTTGCAGCCTGACCTTTGAACTCTCCTTCGGTATTGAAGTGTTCCGAGGGGTTCTTTCCGACTTTAATTGCTGCGATAACGATAATGATTTTTATACCCTTCACCACACTGTGGTACAGGGTATTATGTCTTTATGCATATGTTTGTAACAGGCAAAAATAATCGAGACAGACACATGGTTCCTTTTGAGAATATGCATAGAATCACTTTCTGAGTCGATTTATGCATGTCCGTCTGTCCGTCCGTCCATGTATTTTTGTGATCAAAGTGCAGGTCGCATTTATGATCCGATTTGGATGAAATTTGGAACATGTCACTTATTTGGGCCAAGGACGAACCCTATTGATATTGGAGAAAATTGGTTCAGATTTAGATATAGCTCCCATATAGTTTCGTCCGATTTAATGTAAATGGGGTACCAAAGTCCCTATATATCTTTCGATTTGCACGAAATTTGGTATAGCCTACTAAATTACGTCTAGAATGATGTGTGTTTCGTGAAAATCGGTTCAGATTTAGATATAGCTCCCATATATAGTTTAGCCCGATTTTAGGTAAATGGTGCACCAAAGTCCCTGAAAATCATTTGATTTGCACGCATTTTGGCATAGCGTATTGAATTAAGTCTAGAATGGCGTGTGCTAGGTTTCGTGAAAATCGGTTCAGATTTAGATATAGCTCCCATATATAGTTTAGCCCGATTTTAGGTAAATGGTGCACCAAAGTCCCTGAAAATCATTTGATTTGCACGAATTTTGGCATAGCGTATTGAATTAAGTCTAGAATGACGTGTGATAAGTTTCGTGAAAATCGGTTCAGATTTAGATATACCTCCCATATATAGTTTCGCCCGATTTTAGGGAAATGGTGCACCAAAGTTCCTGGAAATCATTTGCTTTGCACGAATTGTGGCATAGCGTATTGAATTAAGTCTAGAATGACGTGTGCTAAGTTTCGCGAAAATCGGTTCAGATTTAGATATAGCTTCCATATATTCCATATCGCCTGTAGTTTCGTATTTCATTTTCTTCTGCCCGCAATTTACCCACATTTAAAAAGTGTTTGTATTTTAACCGTATTTTGGAGGGTATACAACGTTTTTTTTTACATCTTCACACTCATTTTATAAAGCATTTTGTCCATTCGTTGTAGCATTAAATAAAAAATATGCAAAATGTATACGAAACTTCGTCAGGTAATACTTTAAATTCAATAGTTAGAACTTCCGCTTGACCATAGTATATACACTTCTCCCAAGATCAAATCCAGTTAACACCCGAACATTTGATTTAGTATGGACGATAAGTTGATGATTTATTTCCATACATTTGAGAATGTTCCCCTAAAAATACTTTCTTTTTTCTACGAATAGCAGAATTCCAACACGATGATTACATTAGGCTTTGATACATAAAAACCCAGAAAAGAATCTAAGATCAAACACGTCTGAAATTTTTATTCTTAATGCTATCTTCACTTTCTACGGCATAGACCGGAAAACTTAAAAAAAAAATAAATGGATTTAAATAAAATAAAAAATTCGAACAATCCTTAGCAACAAACATTTTTTTGGCCATAAAATAGTGCTGTTAAACTTTTAATTTCATTTCTATCTCTCTGCAAAAGGTGTTAACAATAAAAATTCAAAATACTTTTACCGGGAGATTGAATAAAAAAACAGCAGAAGAGTTTATCACAGCTTAGATCTAATTCTAAAGTACAAGTTATGATTGTGGTGGTAGTGATGATGGCCCGACAGTTAAACTGACTAACTGAACGACTATTCGAATCATTGACAACAAAAACAAATTTCCACAATTATTGTAACAAACCTAGTATTTAACTAAAATTACAACAAAAACATCGAATATTAATAATAATATGTATTACCGAGTATATCACCAAACAAAATTCCTCATTAACCAGAACCAAATATCATTATATTTGATGGCAACACACACACATATTAATATACAATATTTTATGGGTAAATACGTGTACAGTGTGAGGCAAATTTGTGGGACTTCATATATAAAAAATCTATGGATAAAATAAAAAAAACCAAACAGAAGAAAAGCAGTTCAAAACAAATTACTTAGCTGGCTTGTGACAAAACATTTGTTCCATAATCCGAGCTTAAAAAAGATTTGCAGGCACGTCGCTCTTCCATTTTGAAAGACCATGTTCCGAAATGTTGATCTCTCCATCGAATTTGTGGCCTCCTTCTTTTGTGTGAATCCTCAGTTGGCTTCCTTGCTTTTATATGCCTTTTGTGCTGGGGCATTCTAATCCATTGTCATAACTTAGCCAAAGTAGTCGCTGCAGCTCGATACGGCTGACTATGTCGATGTTCTAGAATAGATGGTACGATGGTGATATTCACCGTCGGCACCTTGGTCGGTCCATAGATCTTTCAAAGTATTTTTCTCTCAAACACTCTATATGCTGCCTACCCAAGTGCCCATGCTTCAGATCCATACAACGGCACGGGTAGTATCAGCGTCTTGTATAGTGTGAGTTTGGTCTGACGAGAACTGGCCCTGTTCTTATATTGCTTACTCAGACCAGCATCTGTTGGCCAACACTATTTTTCTGCGGATTTCAAAGCAGATGTTATTAGTTTTGTTTATGGCGGTACCGAGGTATATAAAATCGTTCTCAACCTCTGTAGTTTTCAAGTTCCACCATTTGTCCGAGTCTACTGGACGTCTTGCGCGTTGATACCATCAGAGTCGCTTTCCAAGACTCCTTCTCAATACGTTCAAAGCTGTATGTTACCACTCCCATTATATCGATGTCGTAGGCGAGTAACATAATTTGTACCCCCTTTTTTCATTATTTTAAGTCCGTTTTAAACCTAAACCTGGTATTCATTGATATAACCACCATATAAAAGTACCGATCGATTTGTTCTACCCATGGCGGAGGATATGAAACATTAAATTGACGTTTCTTATTAGGAAGTGACCTGTGAATTTCTTCCATGGAAGTCTCTAAAATTTTCGTATGTAGAATAACCGCATGTATTATTTCATGTTTGGTTTATAGATTTTAGGCTCAAACCGAAGTGGCTGTAAATTTACACATCTATGCATTTTTAAACCCTGCATCCGGTGAGCCTGCATTAAGACGGTGTGCAATTAATACCTTATTATGCAGATTTATTTATTAGAAAATTTCATGCTAACGGTAAATATCAGTTGAACCCAAAACGCCTACATCGAAGGCAAATCAGTGGATACTGCCGTACGTGAGATTACAAATAAGCTGCGTTCCTCGATATCGAAGGATATCAATAATGTCAAGCTAGATATATCCATTCTGCTCTCGAAGGTACAGATGTATCCTCTCTCCCAACGGAATGGATTGATAGAATGCTGGAAAGCTGAGTTATAAATTCATCTATTGGAGAGAGCTCCGTGGGGAAATCTGTCAAAAGAAGAACACCACAGGAGGAGTTATCTATCCTCTACTATGGCTTCTGGTTTTAAATGAGACACTGGCCAATGACGTAGACTTGTTAGTCAGTGGGAAATTTCTGCCGACTATTTCCGATATAATGTAGGGTGATTTATATAATATGTCTAACTAGGCCCAGACCAATGGTCTTGGGGTAAACCCCACGAAGACATAAATGGTACTTTTCACTAAGGAACGTAAGATCCGAAACTTCCGTCTGTCATCTTTAGGTGGATTAATAATAAAACTTTCCTTAGAACCAAAATACCTAGGCAATCCTAATTACGGTAGCACTCAGAAGCACACCAAAAGTGAATTTGAAAGTAATTTTAAACCTCCAACCATTGGATATTTCGTTTAAATTCCTTGCTGCCCTGAGACTTCGAGAAACGAACATGTGGAGATCGTTGTACTTTGACCACCCAAGTATTCTCAACACAATATTGGATTGTGATTTTTTTTAACTATGTTCCCTCCAATGTCTTTATTGGATGACATTTATTCGATGACATTAAAGAGATTGTCAGGGCCGACTGACAATCAACACTTCAAAAAAATTCAAAAGCGGTTCTTGACTGTTAATATTTGTATTTAATATTTGTTGGGTTCCAGGACATAGTGATATAGACGGGGATGAAACAGCTGACGAGCGTGCTCGAGGGCGTTCGCTATTTAATTGGATGCAGGATTTCAAAGCCGGCAGCGAAACCTGCATTCAGGATTTCATACACTATCTGACCTGAGTTATAAAGTCGTAAAACTACAAATGTCTCCGAGAGTTACGGCTGCTAATGATGACTGTACATCCTTTAACCTAACCTAATATTTGGCTCCTTTAACTTATTGGCGTCTTGCGTTCTCAGTCGGTAACAACTTTTGTCGCTGAAAATGTTGAGCGTAGTCGTGTTTTTGGAGATAGCTACCACACAAAGGACGGGACCAACTTGAGGTATTTTGGTGGAGTATAACAAAAATCGGTCTAGCCTTTTGACTTTGTTTTTTTATAGAAGAACCCAAGATTTTTTTAATCATCTTCAATAGAAGACCCTGAAGCTTTATTGTGAAAATATCCTAAGGTGTTGCAGAAGAACCAAACGTATTCACATTCAGAAGACCCTAAGGTCTTTTTTCAAAAATGATGTAGTGTTTTTTCATCTATGAAATATTCTGAGATCTTCGTCTATGAAGACACTAAAAACTTTTTCTCATGTGGACACTGATGTTGTTTTTATATAGAAGACCCTAGATTGTCTTCCACTACAGGAGACCCCAATGACTTCTTGTAAAATATCCTGAGTTGTCCCTTTATTTCATCTGTTCTTTTATATAGGTCCCTGAGGCATTCTTCTTTATAAGCCCCCTGTGATATTCTTCTCATTTTTTACAAGAGACATTGATGTCGTCTTCTGCTACTGAAAATCCGAAGATCCAATTTAAATATGATTCCACCACCTACTTTTATAAAAGGGCCAATGTCTTCGTTTTTTTTTAAAAAGCCCTGAGGTATTATTTTATAAAAAGTCTGATAACTTCTTTTATAGACGATCTGCACATTTCTTTTGAGGAAGACCCAAAGACCTTCGTTCTTAGAACACTTTGGGATATTCTTTAAGAGAATATCTAAAACATCTTTTTAGGAGACTCCTGAAACTTTCTTCCATGAATAATACTGAGGCCTTCTTTTATAGAAGACCTTGAGGTAGACCTATTTATCTGAAGTACTCAGAAAATTTCTAATATAGAAGTTTTGTGTGTCTACTTTGGAAACTCCTGTTATGTTAATTTATAGAAGAACCTGACAAAATTTCTTATTTTCTCAAATAAAGGTCAAAAGATTTTCTATATAGAAAAGCAAGAGGAGTTCTTCATAGAAGGATTTTTTATAGAAGACCAAGAGGTATTCTTTATAGAAATCCGTGAGGTCTTCTTATAGAAGTCCAAGATGACTATTTGTAGAAGACAAGGAAGTCTTCATATAGAATACCAAGAGTGTTTCTTATGGAAGAACAAGAGGTTTTTTTTATAGAATACGAAGAGGACTTCTAATAAATCAGGAAATGTTCTTGTAGAAGTCCAAGGGGACCAGGAGGCTTTCTTGTAGACGACTCGGAAGTCTTCTTATAGAAGACCTAGAGTTCTTTCCGATAGGGGCCCGAAAGATCTTCTTTATTGAAACCCGATTGATCTTGAATAGATGACCCAAGGGTTTTTTTTAAAGACCAAGAGTTCTTCTTTATAGAGGTCCGAGAGATTTTCTTTATAAAAGACCTGGAGGATTTCTTATAGAATTCCAAGAGGTCTTCTTGCAAAAGACCAGAAAGTCTTCTGATAGAATACCAAGTGGCCTTCTTATAGAAGTTCAAGTTAAGGGTCATCTTATAGGCGACACAGAAATCCTATAGAGGACTTTTTGTAGAAGACAAGGAAGTCTTCATATAGAAGACCAAGAGTGCTTCTTATGGAAGAACAAGAGGTCTTTTTTATAGAATACGAAGAGGACTTCTAATAAATCAGGAAATGTTCTTGTAGAAGTCCAAGGGGTCTTGTTATAGACGACCAGGAGGCTTTCTCGTAGACGACTCGGAAGTCTTCTTATAGAAGACCTAGAGTTCTTCCCGATAGGGGCCCGAAAGATCTTCTTTATTGAAACCCGATTGATCTTGAATAGATGACCCAAGGGGTTTTTTTTAAAGACCAAGGGTTCTTCTTTATAGAGGTCCCAGAGATTTTCTTTATAAAAGACCTGGAGGGTTTCTTATAGAATTCCAAGAGGTCTTCTTGCAAAAGACCAGAAAGTCTTCTAATAGAATACCAAGTGGCCTTCTTATAGAAGTTCAAGTTAAGAGGTCATCTTATAGGTGACACAGAAATCCTATAGAGGCCTTCTTATAGGCGACTAAGAGGTCTTCTAATTGAAGACTAGGAAGTCTTCTTATAGAAGACCAAGGGGTACTTTTATAGAATACCATGAGGTCTTATAGAAGACCATGAGGTCTTCTTTATGAAAGACCAAGAGGTATTATTCATAAAAAACCAAAAGCTATTCTTCACTGAAGCCCAGGAGGCTTTATGGCTGACCAAGATATTTTCTTCAAAGGAGACCAGGAGATCTTCTTATAGAAGTTGATTTTTTTATAAAAGACTAAGGGTCTTCTTCATAGAAGAGCAAAATATTTTCTCCATAAAAGACCAAAAAGTCTTCACCAAAGTAGACCACAAGGACTTACCCATAGAAACCGAAAAGGTGTTTTTCATAGAAGCTCAAGAGGTCTTCCACATGGAAGTCCGAGAGTTCATCCAAAAAAGCCAATGATCTTCTTCATAGAAAACCAAGAGGTCTTCTACAACAAACCAAAAGGTCTTCCCCATAGAACCATCTTTTCCATTCAGACATAAAAAAACTAATTTATGTGCTTGATTTTGCTCACCACTGTACATTTTCCATACCGCTTGAGTGAGGCACCAACCAACAGAAAAAAATCACGCTAGCCACAAAGTGAATGAATAAAACTCAAAATTAAACCGAGCTTATAAATATAAAAGCCAACCGTGGCTTACTTCGTAATGAAAGCTGTTAACGCACCGAAAGCAACAACAACTACAACTATAACAGCAGAAACACTAACAACAGCAACAAAAAAGCGACAGTAGTGATGATGAGATGAACCGCAGCAATGCTGCCGATAATAATAATGGCTTAAACGAATGAATGGACAAGTGATCAACAACAACAATAAAACGAACAACAACAACAACGTGGAAAAAAGAACAGCAGTACCTCAGCTACCACATCTGGAATTTTATTGGTCTAATGGATCTACATACAACTTTTTTTTGGTGTTAGAATAATTCTCTAGGGGAGGTGGAGAAAATTCCAACAAATCGAAAAAATATTTCAGTTGCCGAAGTGCATTCGAAGGGTTTAGACGCATTTTGCGGGTGAAATTTAAATACAAACAATAAATATCAAAAGCAACTCTTTGCAATTTGTTGGAACCGCTTGAAAGTGCAAACCGTTTTTTTTAAGTTGGCTGAGTGAAAGAAGAAAGAAAATTTAGTTGGTTTTGCATTGCCTTGTTTTTTCGAATGTAAAAGTGGTGAAAAGTTTATAGTGAAGAGACACTATAATTTAACGCCGGTTGCATTTCAAAAATAAAAATTGTGTGTACTTTAGTTCCTAATTTAATAATATATGAGTATATAACAACAACAATAACTAATTGCAAATAATTAGAATTGTGTGGAACATTTTTTTTTCAAACGCCAACAACATTAGCAGCAACAACAACTACAACATCAACGAGTTATGCTGCACAAAGTCAAAATAATGGCTTCATTTCATGGCCATAACTTGCATTTATGGCAAATTTTCACTTTTCTAATAATTGGATTATTTGCGGCAGCGGGAAATTGTGAAAATGGTGAATTCGGTAAGTACTCGAATGTTCAATATAGTAGAATAAAAAATATAGATAGTTTAGAAAGTAAATATGACAATGGGATCATAAAGAGAAATGAAAGGGAGATAAAGTTAAAGATTGTAGACATTCGTTTTAAAATCGCGTTAACCACAACTGTAATAAGTCGAACTTTGCATATCTCCCACCATGAGGTGTGGGCATCCATAATACATTAAATCTATCAGTATCATTATGGCCATAAAAGGATTATATTCTCTGAAAACGAAATAATTTGTATTTCGCAAAAAGAAAAAAATACGGGTTGGAAAATTCGGCTTTTCAATATACTGAAAATGGGACGAGCTCTTATATGGAGGTTATGCCAAGACATGGACTTATATTGAAAATGTTCCATGAACATGTTGCATACCCACCAAGAACCCGGAAAGCTAAATTACAAATACTTCGTTTGGAAATCCGTCTAGGCCCAGCAAAATATCTAAAATGAGTCAGAAAATGTAAACCTATTAATTAAACATTTCCTAGAAAGAAGAACATTTATTCCATATGATTAGCAAGTTTCCTCTGGTTGCTGGTGGGAGCTCACGGGACCAAGGTCAAAGTAATAACACAGATTATTTTGGATATTAATAAAAAATCAGTATGAATACTTGCGTGTTCTTGTATTTATGGAAGACCTGTGTCTAGCCTCTGAATTTTAGGTACCCAATCGTTACAATTCTTAACCCTAATGGGTTTGTTTCAATGACCCCAAAACCGCGTTAATACCAGGGTCACCTATCCTCTATGGGTTCATAATGGGATAATTATGACGGATCCAAGATCTTCGGACACTTCAAGGGGTTTTTAGTGGATGAAATTCACCGGTTTATTTCCGGCGGACCCAAGAGTTACGGACACTTCAAGAGGCTTGTAGCGTGTTAATAACATAGAAAATTTAAGATTTTGAACCGGTCAAATCCAATGGGCATAAGATGTTGGATTCCAAACGGGTTAATTTCGGCGGACTTAAGAGTTACGGACACTTTAAGGGTTACGGACACTTTAAGGGGTTCTTAAAACATAGAAGATTTAAGGTTTTCTGAGCAAGGGTCATGTTAAAGGGCCCTGTCTTTTAGGACACTATACAAAATTATATGAGCGACGTTTTTGCAGAATATTTGATTGTTGAAAAGTATTGTATTTTGTCTACCGCTTAAGAAAATAAGGATGAAAAAGACTCGCAAGGATTCGAGAAGGAAAAAAATTGTAACAAAACTATTTCTATTCGATTTGACTCAGTACATATCATCTCAACAATAATATGCAATAACCATAAACAAAGATATACATCTTTTTCTCCGTGAACTTTAGAGTTACCAGCAGAAAATGTATCATGCCATAACTCAAAAACTTGACATATGGTGAATTTATCCTTACTATACTAAGTAGTCAAAATCTTCAAAATATCTATAGTTGGGACATAACGTTTTAGGCTCTAAAACTAAATATGGTCCGATAATTTTGTAAATGAATATTTATCACCCAATTTATCAACCAAAACTATAGAAATACCTTTTCTACTCTTGTAGCACATATTACTATAACTAATTCCACATTTCATGATTCGAACTCTATAGTTTCCAACAAATCCAATTTTTACCAAATATACATATACATTTATAATATACATTTTCATATCTACCTACTTAAACAATCCAATAGGTTTAGTAGGTTTAGGTTTAGTACTTTTTAGCACTTTTCAAATACCCAGCTTTATCTGACTTCGGACTAAGGGTGACTCTCAGCCTTCAGCCGTTTCATGTGGGCGTTCATGAATCGTTAATGGTGCTGTCACTTTTTTACATATGGAAATCGAACTCGTCATGTGAAACATACGGAAATTTCAATGTGTCAAAACGATATGCAATTACATATGTATTTTTTTCCGAATAGGACGCGCTCTATTTTCGTATGTGAAACATATGGAAATCAACTGTTTGAATGAAACACATTGTTGGAAGAAAATATTTCAATTGTAATTCAAAAAAAAGGTGAAAAGGCAACAATTACAAATTATTATTTCGTTTGTAGGTGTTTAATAAAAAAAATGATGTTGATTTAAGAAAAAATAAAAGTGTTATTTTGTTTATAGGTTATGTCATATGAACATAAAAATAAATGTTTTGTGTACACTGCTAATTTTGACACACATAAGGAATTACATATGGATCAAAAAAGTGACAGCACATATGTAAAATACATATCGTGTAAAAACACCATAAGTAAGTCGATCAGTAAGTCAGTCACAAAAATTGTGGAGGATTTTGGTCAAAATAATTACTTCTTTTGTACATGCCAATTATAACAACAACCTTCAAATAAATCGAGGTTCTAACAATAGGGAAAAATATTAACTAAAACTATATTAAAATTGCACCTAAAACGAGTAATCCTTTACATTTATCGGTCTATCCTTAACATCGGTCTATCTTTAACATCTAAAGTTCTGTTTTCGCAAAAGAACAAAATCTGTATCAGTTTATTTATTGAAGTTCAAATGATCCACAGAAAATACAATTAAATTCGCAAAATTTTTAAAAATATTTTTTGCCAAATTTAGTCTTTTTGACAGGTTCTAGTAGATGGATTTTCATGAATATCATTTTATTTAATTCGAACCGTAAAAAAGGTAACTTATAGCGGGTACCCATATTAAAAACATAGCATTTTAGAAAGCATAGCATATTACACAGTAATCGATTGATTTTTTTTGAATAATTCAAAAATACTCAAAATCGAACTTCAAAATGCCAGATTCATATAAAGGTAGATGCAGATAAATTTTATAAAAATTATTCATAAGCGACGCAATCCTCATTTTTAGGCTTCAATTTTTTCATTGCCACGAAAGCCGTGAAATGAGTGAATTATTCACATATCACATAGAAAATCTGGGTACAGATTCCACAAAAAAAAAACTTTGGAGGTCAGATATCCGAAACTATTATTATTGTTTTATAGCGTCATATTTACATATTTTTATAAAATAAGGAAAATGTTGCGAAAAATGAATGGAATGTCAAGTTTTTCTTCAGAATATGTGCGGAGTACTATAAAGTTTTTGAATTTGAAAATATTTTAATTTTGTTTATAACTTTCAAATTATTACAAACACATTTACAAATTAAGTAATTGTTTTGACAGAAAAGGGTCACACAAAAGAAAAAAATCAGCATACTTCTTGTTATTGTACCATGGTACCAACTTATTTAGAAAAGTTTAAAATCTTTTCGTTTGTAACTAATAGTGAAATTCTGTAAAAATTAGTACAAACTCGGAATAAGATCCATTTTAAAACCAAAAATGAGTTTTATATTTTTTTAAGATTTTTGACATTTAGGCTGATTTTCGGATATTGGCCTATTTTGCGACTTATAACAACATTTTATGGCGAACATTTTTGTAGAATATTCTGACCCGCTATAACCCCGCTTTAAAGTATCTTCAATCACCTCTGGAAATGGGGACCGAAATGACTCCTTCAGAGGGTCGACAGGGGGTTAAGGTATTACACAAATTATTCCATTTCCTATGTCTTGAAAATGAGAAATATTGCAACGACTTTTTACGTTACACCCCGACGAAATCTTTCAAAATGTCGATACTTGTGTATTTCCAAAATATAAAAAAATAATATAAAAAATGGAAATTTGTCGCACAGTGTAATACTAAACTATATATATATATACATATTTATCCCATTCTCCGTATAAAATTTTCTGATGGTCGGGGCATAAATATGGTCTCTAGGTCGGCCAGAAAAAAAATCAAAAATAAAGCTGTTGGTCCATTTAACTTGCATACATATTAACCGATCAATACAAAACAAAGTACCAACAGATGTCTTCTTTGGCCAAAATCGAATCTACATAACAAATTTCGTAACGATTGGTCCATAACTGTGGTTTGTATTTTATTTACAAATTGTAATGGGTGGACTCTCATATGTAAATCGATATATTGGCGTTAAAAAGTCGTAGGACCACACCTCGTAATTTGGCAGTAATTTTGTATTTTAAATTCTCATTGGGTGTCAAATCTCAATTCCAAAAGGCTCAATATTGGTCCACTTTTTACGATAGCCCCCATATAACGGTACCTACCAAATTTTGGTATGTGGTACTTGGATTCAACTTAGGTATTGGTTCATTTTTTATTATAGTCTCCATATATTGGAGAGTTTGATCCGGGTTTCAACCGAATGGGGCGAGTATTATCAAAATTGGACCACATTTGAAGATAGCCCCCATATGGCGGTACCCACATTATCCGATATTATGGGCGCCTTTTTAACTTAATTCGGTGTAAAATGTTTCTATCAAAAAATTGACATTTATCTTAAGGATTTCAGTTTTTTTAAGTTACGCGATATTTTGAGATTGGCCATTTTTTTAATTTCAGTATCCGTAAATGGTATTTAGTTTTCTGCTGGCAGCTATTTACCATGATATAGCCCCCATATAAAAGTCCCGAACGGTTTTAATTATTTTGAAAGTCAACCTCATGATGGTGGAGCATAAAAAGTCCGTTCCAACCGAACTTAACGATGTGGAAAACCTGATTTAATACATTGCCAATTTACTTATTAATTTTCAGAAAGATTGGTTATGCCGGGAACTTATGGCAAACCTACAGATCAATCGACAACTGCCAGCGGTCCACAAGGTCGTTCCTATCTACCCAGGGCTTATTATGATGCGAATACTGAATGTTCGGTGGGTACCGAATGTACACCGCTACACGATTGCACGGCAATGATTTACGAAGTTGCCAAAATGTGTTACTATGGCGATAAATCATTGTTCTGTGGTGGCGGTGAGGAAATGCCCTATGTCTGTTGTCCCAGTAGCCCATTGGAGAAGAATCAAGTTTGTGGAAAATCACTGGTTCAGGGTCATTTCTATCGCGGTTTGGGTACATATCCATTTGTGGCAAGAATTGGATTTAAACGTAAGTTTGAAATTACAAATATGAAAATATATTCAGATATTTAAATAAGAAGTTCTCTATGGAGACAAATTGTTCTGTGTAGACACCTATTTGTCTTTATAAAGGCTAATTGATTGGTATAGAGTCTTTATAAAGGCCAATTCGACGATATGGAGACCAAAGGTCTTTATAGAGACCACCGGTGTAGACACCACCGGTATAGAGACCACCGGTCTTTATAAAGGCCAATTGGCCGGTATAGAGACCACCGGTATAGAGACCACCGGTCTTTATAAAGGCCACTTGGCCGGTATAGAGACCACCGGTCTTTATAAAGTCCAATTGGCCGGTATAGAGACCACCGGTCTTTATAAAGGCCAATTGGCCGGTATAAGTACCACCGGTCTTTATAAAGGCCAATTGGCCGGTATAAGGACCACAGGTCTTTATAAAGGCCAATTGGCCGGTATAAGGACCACAGGTCTTTATAAAGGCCAATTGGCCGGTATAAGGACCACAGGTCTTTATAAAGGCCAATTGGCCGGTATAAGGACCACATGTCTTTATAAAGGCCAATTGGCCGGTATAAGGACCACAGGTCTTTATAAAGGCCAATTGGCCGGTATAAAGACCACCGGTCTTTATAAAGGCCAATTGGCCGGTATAGAGACCATCGATCTTTATAAAGGCCAATTGGCCGGTATAGAGACCATCGGTCTTTATAAAGGCCAATTGACAAGTATATAAAGGAATTTATAAATTTTTATATTTGATTTTTTGTAGACATTAATACCGGAGCCTTTGCTTATCCTTGTGCGGGTTCGGTAATTGCTCGTAGAGTTATTTTAACAGCTGCCCATTGTGCTCTGGCCAAGGCTGATGGTCACCGGTTGTAAGTATTCCAAACTTCTATTCCTTCGTTTTGATAACTAAATGTTCCAAATTTATGTAGATCTTCAGTTCGTGTGGGTGAATATGACACATCCTCTGATCCTGATTGTGCCAGTACAGGATTTTGTGCCCCACGTTCGGTTAATCATGCCATTAGTCATGTCATTGTACATCCGGATTATAAACAGGGCCAATATCATCATGATATTGCTTTGTTGGTGTTAAAAACTCCGCTCAATTATTCGGGTAAGTCCAAAGTGTGGAAAATTTATTTGTTTTTTTTAATGGCGATGTTGTTGTTTTTATTGGCAATGATCATGATGATGTCTCTCACACCGGAAAGGGGCGGTCTGTTGTTACAAATTAAAGTTTAAATGTATAAAAAAACAAAAATTATTGTTATTATTATTGCCAACAGAGGCCAACATGCATATTTATTTATTCGTCTGTCTGTCCGTATGCTTGCTTGTGATTATTGTTCTGACTCGACAAATATGAAAGTTGTTGGTTATGAGTCAAGTTCATCCAATGGAAATGATGCAGCAGTACCAACACTCCACTTTTTCTCATTCAAAAATCACGTTGATTGCAACGTTTTGCTGTTGTTATTGTTGTAAAATTATGAATCTGATTCTCCGGTTCTACTAATTAGAGTAATGGCTAAACCTTGGCCTTGTTTGTGCAAAAAAAAAAAAAAAGAAAAACATGCAAACATCATGTTAGTTTAGAATTAGGGTGATAGCAATTAAAAAATGGGTCACATTTTTATAGACATGCACCGTGATGTGATGGGTATATTTTAAAGCCTGGAACATGAGGAAAATGTTACATTTATTTGAATATATGGATAAGAGTATTTAAAATTTATTTCAAAATCCATTCTTAATTATCTAATAGATGAAGAAGGTTAATCTGCAGTAGCAATAAATGAGAAGTCAAAAAAGGGAAGGGTTGAAATGGTTAATTTAAGAAGAACAAATCCGAGAAACGCCCATGATGTAAGGTGGGGTTTGTTAGTTTTCAAAATATACAATTTGGGGCTTAAGTCCAAAATATAGCCCGGTCGCGGATCATTTTGAAATAAATAGCCCTAGGGTCCTGATAACAACCATATACGTTTTTTTTTGCGTTCTGCTGAGGTCGCAGCATGTGAAGCGGCTGTAGTGTTGATTGCAGAAATCTATTTATTTTTATCGAAGAAGTGCAAATTGTTCTATTTCGTCGATAATATAATGGGGATAATCCTAATCACAGGGCCGTCCATTCACAGAAAATGTTATTTTTAAAAGGAGATTCTGTCGCGAAGTAGGTTTTGACATAAGTCCATCGTAGAAAGTCTTAAATATCTGGCCTATTACCCTGCACAAACAAAATTTGTTATATTTAAGATGAGATTCTGTTTTTGAGTTTTTCTTATAAATAAACAAATTTTGCTTGTAATCGACAGCAGAAACATCATTTTTCATAGAATCAATAAAATGCTCAATTTGATCCTTGGGTATAGAGTAACTTCTGGTAATGTGGACCATGCGTCAAATGTGGACCACCCCCCATATCTAAGAAAATGCTTGAAATATGCCAATGCCGCCTTGATATATGTTTTCCTAATTAGTGAGAACAAACATCAAACTTGGTTTTTAATAAATAATTGCAATGTTGAAAATTTAGTAGGTGAAAATGTAGCTCTGATTGTAAAAGTGTGATTTGAACATTTTTTAGCACAATAGTCGAACAATTTTGTAAAATAGTCGAACATTTTGTTTTTCTCGAATATAAAGAGGTTATGTGGTTTTCTTGTGTTCTTTAACAAAAATACACGTTTATCTGTAATTACTTTCGGTTATTTTTAAATTTTTATTCATTTTTGAAGCCGATAATTATTTTTAAATAAAAATATTCAATGTCGGGTAATGTGGACCACTATAAAAAACTGGGACATTTTCATGAGGACGAGTTCGAAACAAGGGCGCATTTAATATGCGAGGAGGTATTCTATCCTCTGAAAACTCGATATCCGAAATTATAGGTGCCTAGGACCTTCAAAATACCGCAAATGGGGTGATACCCTTAAATGGGGGCTATTCCAAAACATGGGCCCATATATTTTTACATTCATTGTTACCCAAGAGTGCAATAAATTGAAATTTATCACAATTAATCCACAACCTACCTTTAACTTACTGATCCTCATTACCCACACATACTGGTCCACATTACCCGCCAAGTTATTTTTATTTGCAGTTTAGAGTTTTTTGAAATATAATGCAATAACATTTTTATGGACAAATATATATAATTTTTGACCTAGAATATAATTAGCCAACAAATCTACCATGCTGTGAAAACAATTTGTTTTTATTTTTTACCTTTGTTACGCCCACAATATCAAAAAAAGAAAATGGTGGTCCACATTACCCGAAGTTACTCTACTATTCCTTTCATCCTGAACCTTTAGCAACAAGCTATATCTGTTTGTTTGCAAAACTCTTTCGATTTAGTAACTATGATACTTCAAAGATTTTTCTATAAAGTAAAGATCTGAGGATTATGTTTACCATTGTAAAACTCTGATTTTTGACTCCCACAACTAATCGTTGACATGTTGCGGTGTATGTTTGGGGTTATTGTCAAGTGGAAACACCCAAACAAACGGTATATTTTCTTCAGCGAAGGGAACCATAGCATTTTCCAACACATTTGTATAAACAATCCGATCCATTATATCATAAATATCGTAAATATATCGAACTCCATAACAAGAAAAACAATTATTGACCTCCTTCATGCTTGCCAGTATCCTTGCAATACTGTGGCATGAGCCTTTCATTTCAGAAACCAAAAGGTAATAATTATATCGGTAAAAATAACTTAAAGGTTCACTTCTGTGGTTTGTACTGTAGAGTTATTTTATATTTGTCCAAACAAAATTTTAGTTTTTTTTAGTGATTTAAATTTTTGAAAGATTTATGCGGCATTTATATACTCTGCAATTTTAGTTGCTTTAGTTTTGGCCATCAGTGTATGTCCTAATGAGAAATTTTGTATAAGAGTCCGATGGAATTTTGGACGGAAATATCTTAGAAAGCATGGACTTAAAAAAAGTAGTGAATACATGGCCATATGATACGTACGGAACTTTGGAAGTCAATATTTCAGAAAAAATGGACTTCAGCAAAAAAACTAGTAGAAACTATGTTTTTATACCATACACTACGAGGATGACATTCAAAATATTTAAAATTATGTGATTTCCAAGGAGAAAACTCATGTTACGATAGGAACCTGAACATACCAAAAAAGACGAAAGAAAAATATGGTTAAAATTCTGAAAATACCTAATAGTGCAGCAAACGTTATATGGGGATATACCAAAACGGGGATCGATATTAATAATTTTCGGTAGTGAGACTTGACAGCCAATGAGAAAGCAAATAAATAGCCAATTCGGTTGAAAAATCGTCTCGTCTATAAAGACTCTCTTCAGCTCGTCTATAAAGACTCTCTTCAGCTCGTCTATAAAGACTCTCTTCAGCTCGTCTATAAAGACTCTCTTCAGCTCGTCAATGAAGACTTCATTTAGCTAGTCTATGAAGACTCTCTTCAGCTCGTCTATGAAGACTCCCTTCAGCTCGTCTATGAAGACTCCCTTCAGCTCGTCTATGAAGACTCCCTTCAGCTCGTCTATGAAGACTCCCTTCAGCTCGTCTATGAAGACTCCCTTCAGCTCGTCTATGAAGACTCCCTTCAGCTCGTCTATGAAGACTCCCTTCAGCTCGTCTATGAAGACTCCCTTCAGCTCGTCTATGAAGACTCCCTTCAGCTCGTCTATGAAGACTCCCTTCAGCTCGTCTATGAAGACTCCCTTCAGCTCGTCTATGAAGACTCCCTTCAGCTCGTCTATGAAGACTCCCTTCAGCTCGTCTATGAAGACTCCCTTCAGCTCGTCTATGAAGACTCCCTTCAGCTCGTCTATGAAGACTCCCTTCAGCTCGTCTATGAAGACTCCCTTCAGCTCGTCCATGAAGACTCCCTTCAGCTCGTCTATGAAGACTCCCTTCAGCTCGTCTATGAAGACTCCCTTCAGCTCGTCTATGAAGACTCCCTTCAGATCGTCTATGAAGACTCCATTCAGCTCGTCTATGAAGACTCCCTTCAGATCGTCTATGAAGACTCCATTCAGCTCGCCTATGAAGACTCCCTTCAGATCGTCTATGAAGACTCCATTCAGCTCGTCTATAAAGGCTCCTATAAAGTTTCCCATCGGCTCGTCTATAAAGACTCTCTTTAGTTCGACTTTAAAGACTACCATCAGATCGTTTATAAATACCTTCCTCATCTCTAGAAGCCGGACTCTATGGAATCAATACTCCCTTCTGCTCGCCTATAATCACATATATCTTCAGCTTATAAAGACTCTCATCAGCTTTCAGCTCTTCTTCAGAGCTTGTGTTTAAAGAACTGAAGCTAGAAGCCGGACTCTATTTGACAAAATAGCTATATCCATTAATCAATTTGGAAATTACGCATGCTTTACACAACAAAAATTAGAAAATTGTATCAGTTCTAGTAAAGAATAGTCAGATATATGTAAAAATAATATATATTCTTGAAAATAACTGTATATGCTGATAATATTGAAATAAATGACGTTTACTACATTTATTACATTTTATACAAGTATATGACGTTTTCGACGTTTACACCTTTTTGACAGTCGAAAACCTAAAAATTCGTCACACGGACCATCCCTGGGCCTTCCATAGGTCAAGAGTCACCAAAACTGTTTGATTGCACGGATTTCCTGGTTCAGTGCTCTACAAATGTGTTTGGAAATGGCGTACAATACTGTTGTAGTATTGTGTTTTTTTGGAATCGTTTTTTCCAGTAACATAACCACCAGACTTCAGGAACTATGTAGGTGGATTACGTGAAATTGAAGGCTGATTTGAAATACGCGGCTCATGGTTCATCCTGTTGCCTAAGCATTACCGGGCCAACACCCAAGATGACTTCCTTTGTAAATATTGTGGTTGTACCTCCTCTGCTTCGCATTGTCATCTTCGGGATGCTTTATAAATTGCTGTCAAATGTGATAGGTGTCCTGTCGTTCTTTCTTACAGTGTTTGAGTGTGACTTAACCGTTGCGCACAGTTTACTTGCTCTGCTCACTTTTTGAGGTCGCATACTAGCTTGTTGACTTCAAGAGTAAATTTGCGTCTGCAGGAATTTTTTGACTAACTTCGAGTATTTGTCCATTATTCAGCAGTAGTGACGATTTTCCGGAAAATCGTCTCTGATTTGATTTTGATTTTTTTTCAATATATTATCATGTTTGGGTCGACTTCTCAACTAACTCATTTTAATCTCTAATAAAATTTTTCGTAATTTATTTTCAAAAATTGAATCCAAAAATACTTAGTAATACATTGTTTCCCTAAATTTACCACAATCCATAACTTTTATCGACGGTTGCTGATTGATATGGCCAAACAATGTCTTCATCGAGCAAATTTATTTAATACAACTCAATTCACAAATATTTTGCCTAAAAACGCAGAACAATTGGTACGTGCTAAAGATAATCGAATTGTGCGTTTCTGCTTCCAAAATTTGTAGCGTCCTTTAAGAATAATCCATAAGAAGACACCTGTGGTGGTGGAAAGTATAAAAAAGAAAACAGAATCACGTTCTGCCAAAATTTAATTAAACAACAATAACAATGAACATAAAATAATAATTTTGACGAAATGTGAGGAAGAACCTGCATGCACACTTGTTTTGACCATTATCTCGTTTAGTTCTTCGTATCCATTGGAAAGGAGGACAGGTACTTTGTATTCAATTCAGTTTTTATAAGGAACTCTGCCTCACATCGCTTTCATTGGGCAGAAACCAAATTATATTAATGGCCATCATCATCGATTGTGTTCTCTGTGGTGGTGGTCCATAACCTGTAATTTCATTGTCGACAAATTACACACATTTTTCGTGTTATCACAACGCCTTTATTAGCAGCTAATGTTCTGGTTTTGGTTTTTGGCCATATGCCGTTTTAAATGTTTATGGGATGTCTAATGAAGTGTTTTTTATGGTTTCATTCATAAATTGGAGATTGTATGGAAGGGTTTTATTTAGTAAATGTGTCTGCAATGACAAATTGGTTAGGTTTCCATCGAAATTGTATACAGGAGCTTTATCAAAATCTGAACCGATACAAATCAATATTTGTAAATTTTACAGGATACTTTAAAATAATTAGATAACCTACTGACGACAATAGTGACCATAAATTCATAACTCTGATCGATACATTCTTCCCGCCTACCTACAAAGTTTTTAAATTTTGACAAATTATGATAAAAATTACAAAGTCTTGCAATTGTCAGATATGCATTAAATGTGAATGAGAATTAATGTGGTCACAGCATACTTGAGTGCATATATTACTTATAATCTGCCTAATCACTAATAATGACTATATTCTATGCAATGTACTCTAGAGCCATCAGCGCCGCTTTTCATTTTTCTGGTGGTAGAAGTATCGATGACACCTTAAGCAATTAATAATACAGTCGAATTCGGTTAAGCGAAAACGAATAATTTCAGTAATTTTTTTTTATGTGGGATTTTCAATTAGACGGACTTCGGATAAGTGAAACTCATTAAACGAAGTCAGCAAATAAAGAGGAACGAGATAAATACACATTTATTAAAACATATTTATAAATTAAATTCATTTTATTAGGTTTATTAACATATTTTTATTTTTAAAATTAAAAATCCATTATAAAGAGAGTAAAAAGAAAATTAAGGAACTTGAGTTAATAACAGTAGTTTGTGTTCACATAAATACAAAATTAATTATATGAAAGAACTTGAATTAAAATAGTCATTTATTTTGGTGAATTTTTTAAATGTGTTTGACACATTATTTTTTCGTGATCGTTTATTTTAGTTAAAGGCTTACTGTTGTCTTCAAAAAATGATTTGATTACGTGAATAGCTTCTAATGCCTCTTTCGAATTAGGTTTGTTAATAATATCTACGTCGTTTTCTTTATTTTTATTATTAGCCGTATACGTCACCTGCTCTATGATTTCTTCGTCAGCCAATACTCCGTAACAATCTACATTTTTATCACTGTCAATTAGAATTTCAATTTCACAGCTTAAAGGAAATGCCGACGCTAGGCTCTCATCTAGAAAACAGTCTGCGTTTCAAGGAATAATTCCAGCCTTAAACAAAAGCAGTTTCGGATTGTTTCGGCAGTCACATTCGACCAAACTGTTTGTACCATCGAGAGCTTCTAAGATGTCAACCTTTTTTGAATATTCCTGTAAGGAAAGTCCACATTCTAGACGTATAAGCTGTTTTGATTCTATATTAGATCGGAATTGAGCTTTGAACAATTTAATGATTCCTTGGTCCTCGGAAGAAAAACTAGTTGTATATTATCCAAAAATGTACCATCACATATCTTATGACACGCAGCACAAAAAGTACAATTTTTTTCCGATTTCTTTAAATTCAGTATCGAGATGTTTCATTATATTGGTCCATATAACAGCAGTCATCTATGCTTTAGAGTTAGCAAAATATTTTTCGGGAAGTGAAGTAGATTTTTTAAAATCTCGCGGGTTCTGCGATTTTCCTGTGCAAAAATCTTTTTGTGGCTGCCAGTAGAATTTGTCAAAAAGAGTAGTGTAAGTCTGTCCGTATGAAGTTTTCTTCCAGAAAGAATATCAGATTTATTTGCAGGAGTTCCAGATGGTATTGCTTTATAGAGAAGGACTGACTCGTCAGCATTATATATTGCATCCTCCGAATAAGAAGGTAAGCAGGTAATATGTTTTCCAGCCATTTATTTGCAGAAGAACTATTGGCGGAACTTTGTTTAACATGTAATTTTTTAAAATGAATGTTTTATCTGTTCTTCCACCGTTCAAGCCAACCCTGTTTTGGTTCAAAGTTGACGTTCAGTTTATTGGCAAAAAAACTTTGTTTTTTTCCAACAGCTAAGGACCTGTTAAAGTTGCTTGCTTCGACCTCATCTCTCTGAACCATAATAGTAGGGAGTTATCTACTTCTTCACTGGCACCAACTCTCATTCTCTTCTTGGACATATTCTTGTTTTGTTGCGCAATATTGGAAAGGATATACTTAATTTGGATAAGTCTTGTAATTGTGGACTACAGCTGAACTGATTGCACAAATCGCATCTGGAAACGCCTGCATCAAATTTTGTTTTGAATTGCCAGACTGATGTGTTTATTTTTCAATTTCCAAAGAAAGTGAAATTAATAAATAATGAAATGAATTAGGAAAGAACTTACCTTCTCCGTAGACATGTTGCCTTTTTATCTGTAACTGCCAATTAAACTTTTGTAAACAAACAATACATTTGGTTTCAAAAATGTGTAAATTTTTACGTGTTGCATTTTTTCGTCGTCGCTTTTTTAAACGTTATGACATAGGTGGTAGAACTATGTCTTGTAAAAATGAATAATATTCTGGAACTTTATATTCCGTTTAATTTAATTATAATTAGATGATACTATGTAAATACCAATGGTGGGCAAAATTTCTCTTAAAAAATGTTTAAGGGAAAATAAAAACGTGAATTATTATTCGGAATTTATTAAATTAAATATTTTGAAAGCATAAACAATATCCCAGGAATTTCAAAAAATAATTCATTAAATATTTTTCGGAAAAAAATGTCATCAATTTTTATTTTTCTTTTAATATCAAAAAATTTAAAGAGGACCCATCAACGCTGGTGTGCAAGTCTGCCCAACTATGGTAAATACCCAGAGTTATTGAAATTTTGTTTGGTGTCCTTCAAAGGGTATTAATAAAATATTTTTATATATATTTTCAAGGCTCATATCTAAAACTTAAAGCCTTTATTCCCCCTGGCGTTATGAAACACAATTCCATTGGCTTCAATTCACGTTTTCTTCGCCTTTATTTAATCAGCTTACAGAGCCAATTTTACAAGATTTGGCAGTTTTCCAAAAATGTTTTACGGCAGCTTCCGGTGTCAAACTTCTTGTGGCATTTCTTGTATTAATACATATAGCTTATTTCTATTGAAATCGGCCCAACAACAGAAATTTACTCCTCTTTACAATCACGGGCTTTTTAGTTCAGAATTCAACAAATTGATATTACCGCTTACCAACTGTACTCCTACAAGTCTTCCAACAAACCACATTTCATTCATGAACAGTCCTCGTTAAACCTGTCAATTTAATCAAGAATTGTGTAGCAGCAACAACTTCCATTATTCCATCGTTATTACTAAGAAGTACTAACAAAGCATGGATAACAGTGTTTTGATCAGAGAGAGCATATTGAAAGTTCGATATTTCTAAATTCAATATTAGGCGAATGAAATGTCCGATTTGAAACGAAGTCTGCACAATCTATTATCTTTACCAAGATCAAGTTCGAAGGTGTGACCCATCGGTCCTCTCCTTCTGACACCTTCCTCACAAAAGGTTATTATTTCATAATCTTGAAAATTTAATTTGAAGCGAATTGAATTACCGGTTCGAACAACCCGAAACATCTGTGATAAAAAATAAAACGAATAATAAAACCTCTGTGTTATTTCGTAGACCTTCACAAACCATAGGCTGAGGATATGCATATATCTGCCGCAACTCCGAATGACACATTTATACTTGTTTGTAGTTTTGCTAAAGCTCCGATGTCCCATTTAACGGTATGTTAAACCAATTTTCAACCAAACTGCAATTTTGTATTTCTTCTTCTTCTTTTAGCAATTTATAGTGAATGGTATATCCCTCAAACGTTTTTACTTGTTATTTTCATTGTGTCACTCCCTCGTCTTGTAATATAAATGTTTCGATAATTAAATGGAATTCTGTCGTAAATTAAACAATACTCTTTCAGAAAGAAATGTATTTCCAGTATGAAAAACATTTCCTCTTAAAACTTATTAAACAATTATTGACTGGCATTCATCAGGATAACTTTAAATACATCATCATCTTAATGACCATACATTAAATAAATCACCTCAATTAGGATATTCTATTGTGTGGCGTTATCAAAGACGCAAAAATCATATTTCTCCATTTGGGATTATTTCTGTTAAACAATATTTAATTTCTTTTGTCTTTTTTTAGTGGCCACCCAACCGATTTGTTTACAAAAGACACGCAACAACTTGGTGGTGGGCAAGCGGGCCACCATTGCTGGCTGGGGTAAAATGTCTACATCAAGCAGCCGACAACCTGAAATGTCTTATTTGGATGTACCGCTAACCAGTTGGGATTTGTGTTTGCGTAATTATGGTTCAACGGGTGCCTTGGAGTCACCCAATTCCATTGAGGGCCAATGGATGTGTGCTGGCGGTGAGGGTAAAGATGTGTGCCAAGGATTTGGTGGAGCGCCGTTGTTTATACAAGAGAACGGAATATTTTCACAGGTATGAAGCAACGAATTAAAAAAAATTGAAATATTATTATTTTATTTATTTTTCATGCTCTCTTAGATTGGTATAATGTCCTTTGGTTCGGATAATTGTGGTGGTTTACGCATCCCTAGTGTCTATACATCTGTGGCTCATTTTGCCGAATGGATTCATGACAATACACCACCGGAATAATTTTTTGTTTTTGGGAGCAGGAGGATTTTTGAAAAATTAAGAATTTTATTGCTGACAAAGCATTCACCCAAAAAAAAAAAACGTATAGCTTTTAAGTTGATCTTCAAATTTGTATTTTTAAGAATTAATTTTATATGTAAAACAAAAACAAAACTACTACAACAAAATTGTAAATGTGATCTGTGTACTGGATGAAAGAATATTTTATAGTTCTGTTAATGTAATCAATAAAGTATATATTTATTTTTCAAAAATGTTGTGTTACCTTTAATGGTAATTGTGGAATATATGGATGCGGCTTCTTGGCGAGAAGCTATATTAGAGATAGGAAATAAAATACCTCCCGTAAATCAACAAATCTGACACATGTTTAATCAAATGTGGTGCAAATATAAAATAATAAGAACCTAGATACCGACGGGCAACTCATCTCAAAAGTTGGTAATGTATTTTAACAAATGATAGTAAAGGAGGATATATATACGAGTCCTTCCGGCATGCCTCACACCATAGGACATGCATGAAAGCTCTTTTATAGCGTTTGTGAATATTTTAATATTTGCAATTGTACATTATAAGATATACTGTCTTCTTTAGAGATATCTGGGAAGTTCTCCACGAATAGTTCAAATAGAACTTCTACATTCTCCATGGTTTTATAGGTTATCGGGCAAGACAGCATTGTGGCAATACAATGAAGCGGAAGGAATTCATAGTATAGGTCTTCGTGATATCTGTCCTTTAAAACCAACACACATGTATAAAATATAAATTGACGGAAATCATTGGTTTTCCATTTGAATAGCTCTTACAATTTTCTCGGATATCTTGAAAGTTCTCTTGGAGTGTATTTCTTTAAGGCTTTTAAGTGATTAAAAATATCCCCGTTTAACTTGTTTGCTGATTTTAAAGTTAATTTTGTCGATATATAATCGGACTAACATTCTCTTTTCAATACAAACACCCGATGCATCGGGTCATTGAGTTATATTATCAAGCCCAAGGTTTTTAAACGTAGATTGTTTTTAACAAAATTTAAGTTGGTGATGGTTGTAGTACTTCCATTATTTAAAATGGCTATCACCTATTGCTAGTTCGCCAATTCACTTGAAACAGAAGAGTGTGTTAGCATATTCCCGATTTTGCTGTTAACTTGAGTAAACTTCGAGCATCCGTAGTACACTTCGAGCATGGTTCCCCATTCAACACCACCGAAAACGCATTGCCCTTCACAAAGTGACCTCTATTATATTTTCGCTTTCCGATCTTGGACTCGTCTTCCTTCCCTGGGCCGCCGATCTCAATTCAGATCTGGAATGAACTTCCGATAGAAGTTGTTCCTGTCTTCTCCAGTCCGCTTACTGATTTTGGTTTCTTTAATGCCGTCGATGAAAGGGCCTCCCCTGTTAATTCATGTGAAACAAAACAAAATAAGTTGGCATATAGATAGGTGCGATTTATCAAAGAACGTTCCTTTTCGTAAGGAACGCTTGTAGCTGCAACTGATAGGTCGACGGCCCCGGAAACTTTTCTGACACATAAAAAAGAAAACTGTACAATAAACACTCAAAAAAAAAAAAATCCTACTCTACTTACCTCCAAATCCTACCATCACCATATACACAAGGTGTCAATTCTAAATGATATCCCTTAGTACATTTGAGAATCCCAGGGTACGGAACCAAACCCCGCTCCTGCAATTTCCTTAATGTAGAAATACTTAAAGCGCCTCGCGCTTATAATTAAAAATTTCATAGAGCTCTAAATATTCCATGACTGTTTTTTACAAAATGAAAAACTCAAACTAAAATCTAGCAACATATGCATCATTAGCATTAATTAGGTTGTGATCTAAGATTGCTATCAACCTTAAAACTTGGTAGCACCTAAAAACTACACTAATTTACAACTACGCAAAAAAGCAACAAGTAAAAACTCAACATAAAATCATTGAAAATTTTTAATTTTAGTTAATATATATAATTAATATAAATATAATAACTAAATATATATATAAATGCTGTCATATATTGTGAATAGATGTGTGTACCCATGCACTATAGGTAATTAGTCCTGATTTATATTAGGCGAGTTTACTTGTGGCAATTTTTTATCGTTCTCTTTTGAACTTGCTCCATGCGTCTATACAAGGCAATTCGGTTTCCAAAATATTTTTTTATTTGTTGTTTTTTTTTTTGACATTTAAATATATATAAAATGTCAACAAATACGAAATACACAAAACAAATTGCCAGAAAATTGTCGGTGCGAGCAATTTTTTTTTCATTTATATACCCCTTGCCCCTCTCTCCTACAAACAAAGACTTGCCGCAAGTAAACTCGCCTAATCTATATTGGGACTTAGCCCTGTTTTTGAGGGAAAAATTAATATCAATGGTGTTAAACGATTTTTTGACTTTTTAAATGATTTATATGTACATGAAAGGGAAAACGCAGATTTCCACAGTAGAAACCGGATATAACGAACAACGGTTATAAGCAACTACACATAGAACGAACAAAGTTAATTCTTTCTCAGGTATTTTCATTAGTTTTCTTAAACACAACAAACTGTTGAAAACTATTAGGGTAGTGTGTTAAAAAAATTTCGACCCCGCGATCATATTTTTAAAGGAATAATTATTACAATGTATGTTTTGCAGAATGCATTAATAACAATTAATTCAGTACCCATTTTTACTCTTTAATGTTATTAATATGTAAAAGTGAGATAAAACCATGCGTACTACAGTCGAACACGATTATAGTAAACCCTGGATATACTGAACAACAGTTTTTCATATATCATTTTTTTATTTTTAATCAATGCTGAAAAAAAATAAATTATGGTGGTTTATATTTGCGGTTTACGAGTCTTCTTATTTATTTTGTAATGAAAATTCGAGTGTATTCTTTTTTTCGCGGAAAAGTTCTTGAGGAATGACCTAATATCCTTTTATTATATGACCTAATATCAAATATCTACAAAAAACGGATATATTATTCAAATTTAAACATTTTATAAAAGGTATGTGTAAAAAATAAACACATTTATTTTATTATAGTCAACTATGTAAATTTTGAATCGCTACACAAACGTATTACAAATATTATATTTTTCTCATGTTTAAAGGTGGACTTAATTTTTAAAATTTTTTTATTTTTTTAATTTTATTTTCAAAAATCAAAATACATACTTTGTGTACCAAAAAATATATTATTTTCCCAAATTGAAAAAATGACTTTTTGCCCAAAAAATGCTTTGAATACTACCAATTGATTACAATTTTTTCTCAAGGTGGCTTGTTCCATCAAAGTATTGTTTTGAATACTATGTCAAATAAATTCAAAATAAATTGGAATATATTCAATATTGATAGAAATGAAAATGTTGTTTTTAACACGTTCGTCTGGAAGTAATTACTTTGTTCTGAATGAAACAAAAATTTTATAGTATTCCCTACTGGATTTTGGGAAGAAATCATAAAATTTCATTAATTTTCGCTTTTTTAGTTTTGTGTTGAAAAAATGTAAAATAAACACAAACACTTGTTGCGAATATTTATTTTATTTTTGGCAGAAGAAGCCACACGTGCATAGTTGCTTTTTTGTTATTCACCTGAAGCTGCTCTACCTTGTATTATTGTACCATGTGTGATATAATACGCATATTACCTCAATCGCCTCATAAATACCAATGTTATTATGCATATGCATTTTCAGAACCTCTATAAAAGTTATATATTTTCGTGATCACGAGGTCGGGACCAACCTGTAAGCACCTAAACTTAACTTAAGCCCAAATATTTTTTTTCCAATCACTTAAAATGCTTGAGAACCTGCAATAAAAACCAGGAGAAACAGTCACATCCAATATTATTAAATTTAATAATAAAAATGCATAACTCCCTCAACAAATTTCATAACACTTTAGCAAAAGCCTTTTAAGATAATATAATTACGCGGCTTTGTTTTCAAACTAAACGTTCAAGCCGATATTTTTCAGAAAAGAATATCGGGATAGGGACCGAAAAAACGAACATTACGAATTGTTGCTGACAAAGTACTGGAAGTGGTATCCGGAACCCAATGCTGAAGAGATGTAAAAGAAAATTAACGCCCTTAAAACGAATTACCGCCGACAATCTTGAAGAATTTCTGATCTAAAAATAAGTGGTGTCGGAGTGATGGAAACCGAATAATGCAATCTTCTTTATTTTAATGCAATGAATTTCAACCAAGTTTGCGAAACGCCGAGGACGTCAATAAGTACAATTGACTTAACGGAACAAACCTAAAATAATAAAATATCACTGCCATAATACCGAAAAAAAAATTTCTCCACTCCTTCTTGCTCTGATTAAATGGTAATTACAAATCGGAATCGGCTTCAGGAAATTTTCGGTGCAAAGGCACAGTCTCAAAAATTAACATATGGCAATGGTGTTTCAGAAATAGTTGAAATTTGATTTAAAAAGTTGTTGTTAATTTTAAAAAGAAATTGTAAAAAGAAATTAAAATTTTGTTTAGCTTTCATAACTATCGGGAATTTACGATCTGACTATACCAGAAAGTCAACATAACGTATTGAGATGTTATAAAAAAATGAGTTACTGCCAATATATGTAAACATTTAAAACATTACATACAGTACATTTCTGAAATTAGTGGATCCTAATTAGCCTTATTTTTTAGATTAAGCGCAATGTCGGTTGGTATAAGTAATTGGCGACAATATTTTCGGCTGGTCCAACTTTACATTAACGCCACAGCTATTTTATTCATTTTAGGTAAGGAACATAATAAAAATCCCCATTTGAAAATTTGCAATTCTGATTCCGCAGTACTGTACCAAACCAAAGTCAAGACAAGGAAGACAGCTCTAAAACGTTTAATTTTAATGACAAGGCATTAAAAAAGCTCCATAAATGTGAAAACCATGTGAATTAGTTCGACTTATATTTGAGCCTATTTGGGTAGATAATAAAACTACCTCTGCGCGGCTGGCGAAAATGAAACTAAAAGAAAAAGAGGTACAAATCATGCGGCAAGAAATAACAACCAGCTGATATTCAATCACATGTCCAACAAACTGTGAAGTCCGATTGCGGATGATAATGATCATTATCGGTGCTATCATATGCATGCATGTTCTTCAAGTTCAAGGAAACTCCAATAATCGGCATTACAAACAGCTGTTTAAATGCAGTTCTTCTGCGTTTATTTCTGTTCGTGCAATCTGGCACAGGAAGAAGTGAAATTGGTTTGTTCCCATTCTATTTTTTCTTTTATTTTGTTCCTTTGGCTTTGTAGTTATTGTTGCTTCTCTTGCGCTCTTCACATTTGGAAGTTTTAATTTTTATGAGCCAAGAACGAACAACCCCACACACATGTTATTGGTATAATGACCAAAAAAGGAGAAGACGATCGTAAAAGTTACGAAATGATTTAAATAACAGTGGTTCGGTCAGTAGTATAAGTCAGTAAAACACGTAATATTTGGAGTCCTCAATAATTTTCTCAACATTATTTATGATTTATCAGAATGTAAACCGGCATATAAAAATATGAAAATTTTATTGTATTAAGGACTTAAAGTTAAGATATATTGTTTTTCGTGCCAAATAATATGACATATTCTGGGATTACCCAAAGTCGAAAATTGACATATTTGGAGCAACGATCAGTCTGCACACCGATTTTATAATCCGATATTGGGACTTACTTCATAAAAAGTATCGTTAAGATGAAACACGTCAATAATGATAAAGTAATCAAAGAAGAATATATATATATATAAAACTGTGCCGTTAGTAAGGTACAATAAAAATAAATTTTTCGCATACAATCATTTGTATGTATTTTTTTCCAGCTGCTTTTCAAAATAATTGCCGAGGTTTCTGTTTTAAATTTCTCATTCAACCACTGTTCCCCGAGTTGTGAACTTGTGTTTTGACCAGTTAAACATTAACGTAAAGACATGCATGCATGAAAACTTCCCAAACGATTTAGTTCCACATTTGACATGAGCCTATTATCTTTGAAAGGACCATAAAAAAGAATAACCATGACTAGGATTTACCAATAAAAACTTGGCATGGCAACAACCAGCTGATCAATGGTCTGGACAGGAACTGTAAGACACAAGCATGTGCATAAATGGCTTACAGATTAACAGCTGTTTTATGATCAACACGCTTACCAATACAAAAATAATGCAGCGAACATGATCTGTTTTGCGCTCTTCTTATTGGTTTGATATTTAAAAATCCTACTGATGGAATACACATAAATGTATGCATCCACGCACATTCATTCAAATACATACATATATTGCAAATTTTTATTGGGAAACATATGTTTTATGGCTAACATGCGTACTAATCCCAACAAATATATCAACATAAAACTCAATTGGAAATGAAATGGTATACAAATTTCTTTCCGGCCTTTTTTAAATCTTTTATGACCTACCAACCAAGCGGTTTCGCATTTCATGCTTCGAAATAATGAACTAAACCAGAAAACAAACGAAGATCATAAAAAAATATGAAATTGCTTAACAACAGGACTAAGAATTGTGATTCACATTTTAAAACAAATATATAAATATGCATAAAAATATAAGAAGTTTGGGCGAAGCTTCAGAAAGTTTTATTGAGAGAAATGTTTATTTGTACATATGGAATCAAAGTTGGCCTGCAAAAAAAATTTAACTTGCAAATATATATAATATATTCCTTACAATGTAATCCGAGCAAAGTCCACCCTGTGGTATTCCAAAATCAGTGGGATTTGATAAAATACCAATTGATTTTATAAAACTGATATACTCGTACATTCCAATAAGTACTCTCGGTCTTGGAAAAAAGCTCAAGTTGTCCCTATCTCAAAGACGAAAAATGTTACCTGCCCTTATAATCTCACTCCAATTGCGGTACTCCCAGATGTATCTAAAATTGTAGAAATTGTGTTTTTAAAAAATAGTCAGTTTGTTGTTTTTTTTAAATAACTAAGGCAGGGAAGACTATAGTTTCAATATTGCCACTGATCCTAATCAGTTCCCTTAGTTTTTTGTTGGGGATATTCTCCCCAGAGGCTATTAATATATTCTTTACATAAAACCTCACAGCAAATAAAAAAAGAAAATTTATCAGTTGCCCATAAAATCAATAGTATAATAGAAAAAACTTACTGTAAGTCATGCAATATGACAATTAATAAGACGCAAGGGGTACCGTTGAACGTCTGTGGGATTAATCTTCATTTCCCTGTTTTTGCACGGTCAATTGTATGTTTCCTGTTCGATTTTTTGGGCCGGTAAACAGACCTATATAATTTCTAAAATCAAATCAATCACTTTTTTGTTTTATTATAAGTCTGAAATAAACACTGATTCCATGAAGCATATAGGGCCACTATTATTAACTTACAAACTTCTATAAAAACTATTGGGGTGAACCTTAAGGAACATGTTTTAAATGCAGCGGAAAAGGCAACAATTTGTCTAGAATAAGAGTTTGGAAAGGAAATCAAAAGACTTATAATTATTATAATGAAACATTCCGAAAATGTACTGGCTTTGGGAGTTTGAGGTCGAGTTATGACTCTAAACGTAGGTGCATATTGTAAGTATATTAGGACTCTCAAATCCATCTTATTTTGTTGTCGTACAATATTTTCTAAATTTTCTCTCTTTCAGATTAGCTACATCCATCCTTCTGTTGTGCAAAATAGAATCATCAGTGGTGTTTCCTGTTCGATTTTTTGGGCCGATAAACAGATCCATATAATTTCTAAAATCAAATCAATCACATTTTTGTTTTATTATCAGTCTGAAATAAACACTGATTCCATGAAGCATATAGGGCCACTATTATTAACTTACAAACTTCTATAAAAACTATTGGGGTGAACCTTAAGGAACATGTTTTAAATGCAGCGGAAAAGACAACAATTTGTCTAGAATAAGAGTTTGGAAATGAAATCAAAAGACTTATAATTATTCTAATGAAACATTCCGAAAATGTACTTTGGGAGTTTGACCTCAAACTCCCAAAGCCAGTACATTTTCGGAATGTTTCATTAGAATAATTATAAGTCTTTTGATTTCATTTCCAAATCCACATTATTTTGTTGTCGTACAATATTTTCTAAATTATCTCTCTTTCAGATTAGCTACATCCATCCTTCTGTTGTGCAAGATAGAATCATAAGTGGTGGTTTATTTGATACGTTATTTATAAAATTTCGTCTTAAGAAATTATATTGAAATTTGTGTATGTTATTATTGCCTTCAAAGGGCCCGAAATTTGTCATCAACTTTGTTTGTTTTGTGCTCAGTTTTTTAACATTTCTATCTTTTGAAATCTTCACTTAAAGTTACGAACACGTAATTATTATAATTTAGTTTTCTTTTAAAAAAAATAGATTTTCAACTACTCCACAATGGGTTAATATTGATCAACTAAATTAAATTCAATAAATATCTTGTATTCATTCACATCATCAATTACAAAAAACAACAAAAACGTTACGTCCACACGACATATTATATTCAAACCGAAGAAAAGGTTATAAAGATCAATTAATACAATTAAATTATTACTGAGCTGGCGTAAAAACCAAAAAAAAAACACACGCACACAAAATAAAAAAACCCATATTAGTATAATAACGAAAAAAAAACAATCAAACACTCAAAAGATATCAACGAATGGGTGACATCTAGTCAATACTCGATGATAATTATTTTTGAATATACCGAAGTAAAAAGGGGAAGAAATTATGGAATAATTAGTTTTTCCAATAATAAAGGAAAGCTGTGATTGATCGAAATCAATTGAAGTGTTAGTCTGTCTCTCTTGTGTTGGAGAAGAGAGAACTAAAATAGTGACATTTTCAAATAAAATAATATAAAACGCATCGATATTGTAGGCTTAAAACTGGTCATGTACGACTCAATAACGCCCTACATCACATTAGAAGTTTTTAATTTCCATCACATTGGAAGTTTAATTTAATTTAAATCAGATGCTCCTAAGATCGATGATATCTTCTCTCCGTATGTTTAAGGTTGGTATAGTAGCCAGAACCACCGACATTTTATACTTCTCCCAAATTTCACCCAGAGCACAACGGGTGATGCCAATGCCCACCACTTTCACGGGACAGATATTACTGTCAAAGTTGAGTCCATATTCAACTTTATATTAAAATATAAACTTAAGATATGTAACAGGTGGTAATATATCAACGTTCATAAATATAATGAAAGTAGGGGTCATTGCCATCATCTTGAATCTTCTTCCGTTGATTCAAGTTTATTGGAATCTACGGAAGATGAAATTCGATGCCGCGAAGTTGCCTTCGCATGTTGGCCAATATGCCCTTAAATCACTGAGAAAGTATAGAAACAATATGCTAACTAAAGGAGACCTATATGAAATTCTTTAAAACATGTTGTCCAGTGGGGAATGCTTCACATAAATTCAATAAAAATACTACTGGGACTAAGCTTAGTAATGATTGGTATGTTTATAAAAAGATTACTCTCACAAATATAGAAGACTGTTATCATAAACTGGAAGATATCGAAAAATTGTTGCTCAAGATATCTACAAATAGGATAAAGCTGAATAATTATGACTAGTCAATATGATCTCAAATCGACCGAAGACGGTGAGAAAGCAGTGTGTGAAGCAACGGAAACTTCTGAGATTCTATGTTTTATTGAGTCGATTGAAGGAGTGATTAAGCATCCAAATTTTGTAAAATAATATCTAAGGACTCCAATTAAAAGGAAGCAGATCTTTCATCAGCCAGTTGTACTGATTTCGATGATGATATACAACAAACATTTCATCATAGGTACCAAACAGAGTCTGATAAGCCTACCCAAAGAAGACTGATATGAGCTATAAAATGTTTTTTCCAGAAACATTTGACATAACACCAGTCATGTTGCAATATGAAGCCGACCGAGTATTGGTCGCACTGGTCGTTAATACAAAAAACATTTCTCCCGGGTTGACTAGGACCTCAAAGACAAGATCAACCGTATGCTAAGGAATAGATATGTAAATAAAAGTGATTCCAATGAACTACTAATTTAATAAATTCATTTGAAATTTAAAAGTAGGATCAGTATATTTTAATAACTTCGTAAATCCTAATGACATTGGTTTTACTGATATCTTCAATTATATTGTAATACCACATATTTATTCTCCCGATTTTTCAACTAAATCAATAATAATAATTGCCTTCATTGTATCAATTTCTCATTTTCGGCTACCTTTATTTCTTTGGTAATAAAATAATAACCGGCAATGCAAAAACGCCCCCTTTTGCACCATAACACATTGCCTGGCTGCAACAATGTAATTCAAAATTTTAACTGAAAGTACCAACCTGCAACTAAGAAAGAATATTAAGCTGTTGGTACCTTATCGCTAATAAAATTGAGTCAATGAATTAATTGCTTACGCCAATATCTAATTGTTCGAACACCACCCATTTATGGTGCACCACCGCCCATTAAGAGCGGTACTGTTTTTCTCATTCATTTATCCTTCGATTTCGATCAACTGCAATCAATTTGTCAATTGTGAATCAATATTTCTACTTTATATTTGTTTCGTTCACCGGGTATTCATTCACCTTTTCTTTGAACACACTTGCCCGAGTCTTTGGAATATGGTGCACCATCATACGACCGGCGAGCCTTTTCAGTTACAAATTAACCGGGTTACAATCTGTCGGGAGGTGGTATATATTTGTATTTACGTACATATGACGCAGATAGTCATTTGTGTTTTCTCCACAAATGTATGCGTCACTTTAGCTCTCCAATTTTCCACAAACACAGTGGGGGAATTTTCTTCACATATATGTAATTTATAAACTATTGAAATTGCAAGAACCAGAGAAAATCAGCATAAAGATTATAGTAGTGTTTAATGCAAAACAAATAGTCCATTTTCACTTAAGGATATTCTGTACAAAGGACCATGATATACTGTATCAGCTAATATTGTTTCGAAAATATAAACCTCTTAAATTAAGGATTATAAAAAAGTTTACATGTGCTTGGTCACAAAATGGCAAATTGATCGGCACATGCAATGCAGGCACAAAATTCAGTTTTACAAATGGTGAAATCAGGAGGATTTCTATTATGTAACAACAGTGAATCACCCAGACCATCTGGTTGATATATCTCCTTAAGATATATAAAACGGGGAAGTGTTAAAAATCGTTCCTTTTGGTGGAATTATCCATAATGTTAGTAGTCATTGTCTTATTAGTAAATTCACTAGGAGTAAATAAAATGCAGTCCATTGTACAAATATAAAAATAAAAGTTCAAGATGACATCGTGTTTTTCAAAAATATGACACCCATATCCAAATTATATACACGTTATTGTTTATATAAACATTTTTTAGAAAGATTGAGGCTTCAAAATGTATATTAGTCAAGCTCGCGTTAAGTACAGTAGACCACGGATATAAAAACATCTTATATAAGAAAAAAAAAACAGACAAGAACATGTTTAAACCATATAGAAAACAGTTTATTATATAAAATAAAATATAATAGATAATCTCCGCTTAAACAAATTTCTCAATGTAGTATGCGGATATAGTTTCTTGCAAAATAATTTGGAAACTTTGAACCCCTTTATTGATAGCGATCGAGAGTAAATCTGCCATATGACAAATGCTTCTAATAATATTGCCTACGGAAACTTATGATGACAACAATACGAAGTCGATTTTACATCATTCAATTAAGAAGATCTGACATACATACAAATTTTGTTGACAACAGTACGAAAATATGCAGCTTTGAATGGTCATTTATTACACCAAGCGCTCCCCCCATGGGTGGTTTGTGGAAGGGTGGGATAACGAATTCCATGGCTCACTTCAAAAAGTTATCAAAAAACGTACATGTTAGAAGAATTTACCACTGTTCTTGTTATTGTTCCCTAGAAGGTCTAAAAGCATTGATCCTAGCTTATTTTCTTTTATCCAGTTCTTGTAACAACATGAACCCTTTCCCTTCTCTATGCGAAGACCCGGAAGATTTAAAAGCCCTAACTCATTTTATTTTATTCTCTCTTGAGTTATCCTAAGATATTATATCAAATATTAATCGTTCAAAAAACACGAGTCTCACATCACGTCTTCTGTAAAATAAGAAGAAATGAATGAATGATAAATTAGCATTTATTATTCTATACTTTTTTCCGGAACACCAACAGAGTTCTATATAAAAAATCTCTTATAAACATGGAATACCCATTCGTAAAACCTCTAGAAGTCATATTCTACATATACTTAAAATACCGCACCTATATATAGAACAGAGAAGGATCAATAGAAGATCTGTTCTACATAGAATTTCTCTATATATTTGAATCGATCCCCACTGTCCTTACACCACTGACGATGATGAAGATCCACTTGCATGGGTGTTAGTTATTGGTTGATTCTCCATTCGAACACACACACTCTCAACCACAAATTTCGATTCTTTCTTGTACAATTGTATTTAGTAGATGTGCAATTCTACTCGCATTTTCGTAAATTTATATGAATGACCGGCAGAATTTGTTTATCTTTTGTGCGCCCAGTTCTGTGGTCTTCACTCATTCGTAGCAACACTTTGGACGACAGTCTGCCAACGGACGTGGTCGTCGTCGGTAGTCAATCGTAAAACTTGGTCGGTCAGTCTGTCGTTGGTTGTCAGAACAAGACTTGGAATATAAAGAAATTTCGTTTTTCGTCATTAATATATAAGTTTTCTTAAAAAGCAATGACATCAAATTTAATAGCGATTACAAAAAATAATTAATTAAAGAAATATTTTATTAGTAATGTACAAAAAATGTGTCATTGAATAAATTGAATTTTTATGTGGCAAAAATAATTAATTAATCCGAATATTTTGTACAAGAGATTGTCGTAAATAATGTGAATTAAAAAAAATCAAATATATCAATTCAGAATATGTATATTTTGAAAAACAAATAAAGAATAAATAGTGACATTCTAAAAAATTCTTAAATAATATCAGCGAGAGTGCAAATATAATAACGAAATTACACATTTAAATAAGTGAAGCCAGTAAATAATATTTGGTCTGTTCGCGTACTCAAAGAGATAGACATTTTAAAATTTCTAAAGTGGAAAGCGAAGAAAATTTCGATTTTTAGATTTTGCAGATTAATTATAATATATGTAATGTTCCTGTACTTTTTAATCGTAAAGCAAGTAAAAGATAAAAAAGTAGTACAAAAAGTTCTGGAACGGCTAGTTTTCCGTCAAATTTAGATAGCAATACTTCAAATTAATATTTATCATCCTAGGTATGTATTAGCAATGTTCGAGTCTCTGCAAAATTACACAACTCTATCGTAACGGGTGCCCATTCTAGGCTTCAACAAATTTTATGTTTGTTTTTTTTTTTTTTTAATTCGAATCTACACTGATATAAGAATGCCCCTTTTAAAATTTCAAGTGAAAATCTCAACAACTATTTTAGATATAGTCGATTTATTGTTTCAGTGCCAAGCTACGGCAGAAATGCTTCCCAAGTTTTAAACGCTTGTTTACCAAAACAGTGTTTTTACGAATGACTCAAAAACTAATAACCCAATTCGTTTGACACGTTACTGTGTATAGTTCATAGCTTTCATATGAACTAGGACAAATGTAATCGTTCAAGGTATTCCGTATTTTTTTACTTGATTTTTAGTCGAAAATAGCAGATTTTGCAAAAAATCCGATGTGCCAGTTGTCAGAAATCATTTAAACTATGTCAAAGGGTGTACATAGGTAAATTTTTGGTAGGAATATTTAACACACAATGAGACCAAAATTAAACGGCATATACATTAGAACTTTTTACCGGGTTAACCCACTTTATAAGGATTTATTTGACATATATGCAAAAGAATTGGCAATTGAAACCCACTAGGTTAACGAAATCCGGTTAAATATAAACGTACTATAACAGTCATTTCGCTTAAAAACCTCAAAATTGTATGGTATGGTGATATTTGGGAAAATTTGCTACCCTATTTGAATTTGATGGTAATTTTGCTACCCTATTTCAATTCAAAATACCAGATTACAGGCAATTCGGTTGAAAAACATTCCAAAAATACCGAAATTTGGGTGGTACAGAAATAAGGGAACAATCTTAAAAAGAGGATGAATATTTATAATTCTTGGTAGGAAGACGTACCACGTATTGAAAACACGTATAACGTACGTAAGAACTTGCTAAAAAATCCCAAAATTCGAAATATTATTGGATACCGTTATATTGAAACTATCGTAAAAAGTTGACCAATATTGATATGTTTTGATAGGAAGATGTGTCAACCAATCAAAACTAAACAGCCAATTCGGTTCGATATTACAGAAGGTAGTCCCATTTGAGAAATTAATAAAGAACTACTCTATCAATTTCAAATTTTTTGAAAAATAAATTTCATAAAACTTTATGCAAGTCTAATTGCATATTTTCTTAAAAAATTAAAAAGGTATAGTTTCTGTAAATAAATATCTCAATTTTTTTAATATTGCTCTTATATGATTATAAATGATACAAATTATATTTATAGATTACAGAGGTTGGAAGCTTCAATATAATAAACATTTTGTAATTATAGCCACGGAACACGTGTTGTGCTTACATTTCGAAGGAGGATATTTTCATTTAAATTTTGAAAGTTGAATGTTGTCAAAAGTAAAGTTATGAAAAAATTGGAAACATATGTCTGCATGAGACTACCTTGTGTAATTATACCATGGCCCGATTTTTTGGAACAACACAATAACAACAAAACTTTTGCAATTTATTTTCGAAGTATAACCGCATAGGGAAATGTTATATTTTCTGGAAGTGGTGCATGATATAAAATGTTCGATTTGTTTTTAACTAATTTTACTAGTTCTATTTCATTTTTTGTGGACCATATAGCATTTCAGCAACCAGTTTAGACTATCCTAAATTGAATAAATAACATCTGTACATCTAATGTTCATAGCTTGTAGGTCAGCAAACCTTGTCAGCTAAAATTTGTTTCAGTTTTTACAAATCGAATAAATGATCTTAGAATTCTAACTACGTAGTGTATAAATTGACAATTTCGAGTACAGAATATTCTCCATTCTTTGTGAGTGTTTGTGAGGCACTCTTCTGTACAAAAAATTATTGAGACACGGTGCTACCGACTGTTCTTGTTGAGTGGTTGTAGGTCACTAATTTTATTGTAAAATATTTATCCTCAGGTTCTAATTAAACAATTCTTGCTTAGCCTAATCTCAAACACAACATATTTATCCATAAAATATTTGTACTAATAATACAATTGAGAGTTTACCCATAGTGTGCGTCGTAAAATCTCAACACCAACAACAACTGTTTTATCAGTGTTTTATGTGGGATTTTAGACCAATGGTGTGCAAAATTTCTCTTAAAAAATGTTTAAGGGAAAATAAAAACATTAATTATTCTGCGGAATTTAATTAATGTTATATTTTTAAAATAATAGCAAAATCGTAGAAAGTTAAAAAAAAATCTTTAAAAAAATTGTGGAAAAAATTTCAAATCTTCTGTAATACAAAATTCTGTTCAAAGTATTTTGAACACCCCGAAATACTGAAAATTTAAAGGTGCCGTTATATGGGCGCTACCGGGAAAATTTTGGACCTATATTTATAATTATTATTGGCGAGTTATAATACCCAATGGCAACGAAAAGTGCCAAATTACAATTAATTTGGTTCAAAACGCGCTAAAAATACACAAATTATAGAAAATTGGTGGGGGCTAACAGTAAAAATGGACCTATATTTATAGTTTTATGTGAAAAAATTTGGTACCCAATAAGATCCCAATGTATTAAATTTCAATAAATTCAGTGTTTTATCAAAATATATAAAATTCGTTGCAACTATTACAAAAAAGGTCGGGAAACTCGATATGAGTAGAAAATCAAGTGAACTTCCAGACGAACAATGACAATTTGTAATAGATCTGCACATTGTTGTGAAATCTTTACGGGAGTTTGCAAAAATAATTAAGATTACAAAAACAAACAACGCAAAATATTATAGAAAACATAAAGACTATATATACAAGTGTAAAATTTGCTCAACTCGTGTTATTATTTAAGGATTGTGGGTCCTTGAATTGACTTTGGCAACGGTTGTGCTCACCTCAGCCCTAGATAAAACCACTCGTTGTAAAACTCAGAATATAATATGGAAAAAACCTTAGTTGTTTTTTCTTATTTCATATTTCCAAAAACGATATGACTTAAAAAATCGGAAATTATATAAGGTAGCTATATTTACACATTTTAACGAGTCTACAGAGTCCAGTTTATGAGAACCTATAAAGTAATCAATAGGTATGGGACAAAGAGTTAGTTTTTAACACTTTTTAAAGTTAGCGATGTACCTAACTACTAAAACTACTTTTATTATTGTATAACGTAAATTTCTTATATGATAAGAAACACAAACGAACACACAAAACGGAAAAATAAATTGTATATTTCCAGTCGATTTCACTCTTAGAGTAAACACTTACTCTTATTTTTCAAAAAGTGAACCTCCCACCGCAAACAAATAATAACAACGTTTTGTATGATTGTAAATAATGTAAAAAATATTAAAAAATAAGTTTAAAAAAATTCTTTACACAATACAAATTCTTTCAGACTTTTAACCGATTTTAGGCCGTATAGGTATATACATTCCAGTATTTCTAGTGTTAGTGAAGAGTTAAATGTATATAGACCACAAAAAAGTTTACATCATCTGCGAACATTAAAATATTAGATCGTTTTGAAATTGTTTACCACATGTAGTCCTTAAGGCCTTGATTATAACAGTATACTTTTTTCTTGCATTTCCGGAGATATGATTTGATAACAAAAATATAATATTCATATCGAATAAGTTCATACTTTCTGAGATATGGGTCTCAAAAATTCCGCGAGATCCTTCTGAAAAACAATATATAAAAGCGTCTGAAACACAAGTTGCAAAAATGTAACTTTATTATCAGAAATGTGTCCAAAATTCAATGACTTGTTAAGCTTAGTACTAACCAAGACAATGTGGGAATAATTTTATAGCATTTATTCAAATCGTGTTTACAACAATTTTATTAAATGTCCCATTTCAATTTTACATTAGTTTTTTTTTCATAAAAATTCATATTTCAATAAAGTATCTACATTTATATACAACGGTTTCTTTTTTAACAACCATTATCCCTTCATTGTCAGAAATTTCTGGTGAACTTTCTAACTTCCAGTACGAATTTTCCTTCTTTGTATTGAGGAATCTTCCGACTCGGAACTGTCGCTACTAAATAATATGGGGTCCTCAATACGTTCTATTTGAATCTCGACTCCGTCGTCGGAAGAATTACACTTAGCTATGTCATATAATTGACACACAAATCGCAAAAATTCAACGAATGGATCTTACTTCTTGGATTTGCATCACCTTAAAGAGATAAATTTCTGAATATAAAAATAATTTTCTACGGATATATTCAGATAAAAATATATTTTTTAATTAGCGGTATCAATTTTTCCCTACTACGGTCCTCCACAGGAACTATAAAACATTTATTTGTTTTCCGCTCTACCCCGCCGAACACCCACTGCCCCTGCACAGCATGACCTCTATTATATTTCCACTTGTCTATTTTCGATTCGTCGATTTCAACCGCAATTCCGGGACCACAAATTTCTCGGCAAAAATTGTTCCAGTCTTGAACATTGTTGTTTCCTTCATAATATCCGCCAAGGTATCGTCACGAGTAACCCACATGAACGTGAATATGACAATTTTATATGTATACAAATGCGACTTATCAAAAAACATTCCTTTACATAAGGAACGTTTTAAGTCGCATTTGTTTAAACGGCGGCCGCGTTCGAATATTTTACGCTTAATATATATATATATATATATAATAATTAATTCATAAATTTGAACTATTTGCTCAATCATCTCTATAAGGGAATAAGTCCCCATCCTGTAACTTTTTAGATCATTTTAAGGCACTGGGACATTTTGTTTACAGCCAAATAATTCATAAATTTGAACTATTTGCTCAACAACCATTTTTTTTATTGGAAATTAAATAGTTAATTAAATAATCATCATTTGACATTTGTTTTTAAATTTAAAAGACCATCCAAAACAAAGATTAACCGATAACGGATTATAAATTATCACCCAACACATAAACCATTAATGTAAATCGAGCTCCTAATTTAAATACGTTTACATTTATAATTAGAAAAGTGTTTGTGGGTAGCCGAACTTCGACCAGAGATTTAAGACTATCTCCTATGAACAAATGGCAACTCCGGCTACGTGACAGAATCTCCATTTAATTACAATAGTGTTTATGGGTAGCAGGCTGGAGATTTAAGACTTTCTCCTATGGACAGATGGCACAACAAAAACGTGGATGGTACTTACCGAAATTTGGAGACCCACATCTCCGAAATTATGGACATATTTGACATGAATATTAAATTTTTGCAATCAGGGCTTCAACTGCTTTAAAGTAATATTCATATTGCTTTAGTGAATTTTAAAAAAGTTATGAGAAAATACAAAGGACCCAACGGAACTTTGGCGGCCCATATCTCCGGAAATATCGATTTTCGCAAGAATAAAATATTAAGGCCCCAAGGACTACATGTGGTAAATATTAAAAAAAAATTAACTTAATATCTTGACATATTAAGTCAAATCGAATTGTCCAGAAAAAAATGTTCACGTCCTAACTGAAAAACCTGACCTATGTGAATTTAACATTTAATCCACCCTCCTCCCTTTATTTCATTATGAAAACGATTGATTTGCGAAGATCATCAAATGTATGATATCGTCTGACAACTATCTAGTCGATGATATATTTCTTTGGAAAATAATTTTCTTCGAACAACTTAAATTCAATCCTCCCAAACAACTAATAACTAATTGTTTGCTTTTAATCACACTACATTTAATTAACTATAAGAAAAACTATATGAAATTGTCTTCACTAATTAACATTTTTACACCTCTTACACTCGAACAGTAGTGTGGGAATCTTCTTAATCCATAACAGAAACGACACACAGAAAGAATATGGTCTCATTATCAATTTCAAAATAATCTGGTGTTAAATAACCGAGCGGCACGAAACCGTCAATGTTTATGAAGATCATAAAAGAAGCTAACAAGGAACCTAATAAAAAAATAAAGGAAATCTGAACAACAACTATCAAGCAATAACAACAATTACATAAACAAAAGTGAAACAAAGTGCGACACATACTTCCATCGCCCAGCTAAAAAAAAAACGGAGCAACAACGTGCGCGTGAATCCCATTCATACCTACGTGGTAAGAAGTCATAAACAACAAAATACTCCACTCCAGATAAAAATCATTGTTGTCGTCCAACGAACAGCGAAAGAACACCGAACAACAAAAGGAATTCCCATTTTGCAACAATGTATGCTGTTGTGGACCAACAGCAGCAACGAATGAAGTCAGCAACAGTTACTATTCCGAAAGTGACCTCACAGCACACCGAGTAAGTACATAATAAAGGCACATCATGTGTAGCGCAATATTTTGATTCAAAACTAACAGCAGCAACAACAACAAATACCCGTGCAAAACAACATTGAAGCTAAGCTGGCCGTGCAGCTATCCCAAACAGCAGGAAGCCCATTAAAGTCAAAGGAATTACATTCAAGTCATAAACAAGAAATAAACAAACAAAACGGACGAAACAAAAATTCCGAACGACGACCGCCAAAAATAATTGATAGCTCACGTGCTGCCTGTCCGCGTGTTTTGTGCCGGCCGGTTGTCCAGCTTTGCCGGTTGATGGGTATTCACAAGACAGCACGAACAACGAAACCATACATGCAGACAAAAAACTTGTTGCTCCAGTTCCCAGTAACATACATAGAGCTCCTTGCCCCCCACCAACCACACAGAGTTCCACACTTAACAGCTGTTGACCACACCAGCTGTTATGGCACGACCAATAAGTTATTACATCAATGGCAACATGTTGATAACGTCCAGCAAAACATTCGTCATATTTTTATTGGCAACATGTTGTGGCATGGCCTCGTCCACTTCTCTAAATACATTAACACCAGCTGCAGTGAATTCTACAGCTGTTGGCAACAGCACATTATCTTTGCCAGAAACATTTGAGTGCCCCAACATGGACATACGCAACGAATGTGAAAATTTGGCGCATTTAGAAAATTGCACTGTCATCACGGGATATATGATTATTGTCCTTTTATCGACCAACGACACCTGTGATTATTCCCAATATAGTTTTCCAAAATTACGCGAAGTCACAGATTTTGTGCTATTTTCAAAAGTGACAAATTTAACATCATTCCGTGATATGTTTCCTAATCTAACTGTGATACGAGGACGAAAAGTATTTCTGAACTATGCTTTGGGTATATCATCGATGGACTCTTTGGAAAGGGTAAGTGTTACGTAGGAATAGAATATATATGATTTAATGGATCTTTAATTTAGCATGTAGAAGAAAACCTGTATTTCCCCTGGTGGTTAGCGTTAGGATAACATCTTGCCGGAAGACAAGATGTTATTCACAAAATGGGAAAGCATATCTTCTCCAAGGATTTCACAATATTCTTTGTGTCCAATTTTCCTTCGATATAATTATAGGGACCTACTGTCATGTCCAATCAGAAACATTGACATCTTTGTCTCTTTAAAAGTTTCGACTTTTGTGATTCGTTGTAATATGCTAATACAAATTATATGGAGGGATATATTTTCCTTCGATTTTAATTAAGAGGGGAATTACACCTGTAAATACTTCACCACCATGATTTACGCTTGAAAGTTTTTATCTCAGAGAATACATTTCACCAAGCTGTTTCATCAGAGCCACTTCTTTTAAATTAATTTGGGTTTCAATTAAATATTGTTTCCTATTATAGGTGGAATTTCCTCGCTTGGTAGCCATTCAACGTGGACATGTTTTTATTGGTAGCAATCCAAAACTATGCTTCGTGAATAAGGTAAGTATTTGAATTCCTATTCATGATTTATAAAATTAAATTAAATTTATATATCTTTCAGATAAATTTTAATCGCTTAACCTTGGCACCAGGTGAGAATCACATATTTCCTGTTACGGATGTCAAATGTCCGGCCATTGATCCATGTTCGGGCTGTAATTCGGGTTATTGTTGGTCAAATATGCGATGCCAGAAATTCGAAAATGATAATGTCGTTAAAATGCAGGAGTAAGTAATAGAATAGAAACCCATAAACACAAATTCTAATTCAATAAATTTCTTCTCACTTCTACAGGGGAATACAACACTGCGATCAACAATGTTTGGGCGGTTGTGACAATCATGGCTGTTATGTATGTCGCTCATGGACCGATCACGGTGTATGTGTCGATGAGTGTCCTCCAGACAAGTATAGTTCTGCAGATTATTTACGTTGCTATACCCGTGAAGAGTGTATTGCCAAGAAATTAGCCATTTACAAAAATACTTGCGTAACATCGTGTCCCGGGGGATATTTCAAAAATGTGAGTGTCGAATAATTATAAATAATGTATAATCACTATCTGAACTGTTTTCTTCTTCACAGAATATCACACAAGAATGTGACTCTTGTACTGGTGTAAATAATTGTATTAAAGTCTGTCACCCTCGAAAAGATTCAAATCCTTTTTGGATTCATACATTGGAAGACGTCGAATATCTCAATGGTTGTCAAATATGCAATGGCAGTATTGTTATAAATTTAAGAAATCGTATTGATGAATCAGAATTGATGAAATATCTCGCCGATATTGAGGAGATTGTGGGCCATTTAAAGGTTTATAAGTATGAGTATGAATTTTTCAGTTTTTAGAAACAATTATATATCTCCTTTTCCAATTCTTTCAGATCTCCATATTTAACATCATTGAAGTTTTTTCGAAATCTTCGCAAAATCCATGGAAAACCATTGGAACTCCAACATTATTCCTTGGTTATATATAAAAATAAGAACTTACGTGAACTTTGGCCAGTTCGAAAGGGATTTGAATTGATAAATGGTGGCATTTCGATACAGGCCAATGATAAGCTATGCAATCGAGTTATAAGAACATATAAAAATGACGTTATACATGATCGTAGTTTGGATTCAATACAGATTAGTGACCAAGAGGTCTTGTGTGCACCGGCAAAATTAAATTTATTTGTGGAGGTAACGTTAGGAAAATAAAAATTATGTGTACAAAGTTTGGAGCTGAAGGAGTTGATAGATAGATAGACTCTATGATTATAGGACTTGATCTAGATTCGGTGAAATATTACGACATACAATGTTCCAAATCGATAAATACGAATTAGACCAATAGGTTTCACATTCGAACTTAATCAAAATTTATTAAAATTTTTAGTATATACAAAGTTGGAATCCGAAATTATTTTGGGGAAGTTATCAATGCGATAGGTTCCACCCTCATACTTATTTTTGTTATTAAACATTTAATTTTCAAAATTTCTTTACAGGTTCTCTCCCATCGTTCCATAAAATTCACATGGTCAAAAGATGAAACATTTGAACAAGTTGAAATTATATATCGGCCCATAGATCCCAATAAACCCTTTAATGACGACAGTGAATTGGACACAAACGTATGTGAACGCATATTTTGGCAAAGAGATTTAAAATTTACCCAGGATTTGGATAAAAACAACACCCATTACTTCTATAAAATACAAAATCTGGCGGCCAATACCAAATACGCATGCTTGGTAAAAACATTTGGTCAAGATGATGCCGCTCCAGCGGCACGTAGTGAAATTAAATTTATTACAACTCAAGTGAATGTACCACCGCCTCCATTGATACGCATTACAAAGAAGACCTCTAACTCGTTGACATTGCAATTGTCCTATGAAAATCATGAAGATCAATTGGTGGATTTTTATATGCTGGAAGTTTATGAAATTCCAGAAAACCAACATTTGTTAGATCAGCGGGATTACTGTATAGATGGAGTAAAACAATTTTCCGATTATCACAATGAAGATTATGATGATTGCTGTAGTCGTCGATTGGAAGAAGCCGAGGATGATCTATTTAAACGACAATTGGAAAAAGAGTTCTCATGTTCACTGGATAATAAAAAATATTGCACAAATAATCCACTGGAGGATAACTATACAAATAATGCTAATGCTTTGTTGACCAAACGTCTAGAGCACGCAGAGACGAACTATACCATACGTTCATTGGAACGTTATCAACTTTATGGTATTCAAGTTCAGGCATGTAATCGTGCTGGCTGTGGCTCTTTTCGTATTATTAACGAAAGGACCAATTATTCCGAGGCAGCGGATAGAATATATGATTTGACGGCCTGTAAAATGTCACACAATAATGAATATCGAGTGCACTTTAAGGAACCTAAGAATCCTAATGGCTACATAACTCTGTACGCTATACATTTTAGATATTTGAATGCATCCACAAATGGAACCTACCAGGGTCATATGCATTGTGTGACACGTAGCGAACATCAACGCAACAATTATCTATATCAAGGTTACCTCAATTCAACTTTCAATCAAGCTGCTGTCCGTGTGGAATCATTTGGCCACCTCACATTTACCGATTGGGTTGCCATTACTAATTGCAATGGGGTACAGATGGTATATGCAAAAACAAAATTAGCTGGTCGTTCTTCACATGGTTGGAATATATTTTTGGTTTTCTTCATATTGGGAGCAGCAGGAACATTTTTGTGGGTATGTTACAAACGTAAATATTGGCGCAAAATACCTCAACTGCGTAGGTATTTGCCGGTATATGCAAATCTGCAGTCGCTACGTAGAGATACCAGCAATGATGAGGATCGTCAAATTTTGGTCGATGGCTTTGAAACTGTACGATTTCATAATAGTCCCGATGATGATAAGAAATATTTGGTCCATTAAGATGTATGACACCCCGTATATGCATACATATTCGTTTTTACAACACAGGAATTGTACAGTATTAATGTAATCGATAATTTTTGTCTCCTTTTTAATTATAGTTTAATAAACTAATGGAGAAAAAAGTTTGTATATGCTCTAAAATAAAAATTAAATTTAAAAACATTTTTTGTATTAAATATTTTTTATTTGGAATTCACCATTTTATGATAATTGAATTTTTATAAAATTCTCAAAGAATTTAAGAATAATTTGGATATTATTATTTTTAAACAAATATGTAAAAATTAAAAAGGATAGTTTAAACAAAACCTTTTTTCCTTTCAAATACTTCATTTCTCAATAAATTGCATTTATAACAGTAGATAGTGTATATCTTTAGGTTTCACTTGTGTCAGACTGTCGGGAAAACCCTAATTAAAAACAAGATTTTTTGGGCTTCATAAGACATAGTAAGAGAACTTCGGATCTATATCATAAAATGTTAGCATTGCCAATATTACCAGGGGATATAATTAATGGAGCATTTACCCTCATTAAATCACATGTTTGTTTATGGCCGGAGACGGGTTATTTATGCCATTCATAAAATGTTTCAAAGGTTTTTGGATGCAGAGAAAGATGTATTTAAAAATATACAGTTTATATTATAATAGAAACAAAATCTCATTTACAGATTACAATCCTGAACTTTAGCGTCTGTAAAAATAAAATTCGAACTACCTCTACAGTGCTGTGAAAGACCAGAAAATAGAAAGGGCAACAGGAATGATTATTGTTGAAACTTTTCGACCTCGAATGGTCTGTGAAAGAAGCGGAATATGCGCAAAAGAATGCCTATTCTAGGATACAATTTTGAAAGATTCTTCTTCGACGAAGATGAAATATTTGAAGAAAGGCGAGTAGAGAATAATATTTCTGTTGTTTGCATGTCTAATGCTTCGAACACAGTTCGCAGCACCTTAAAATGTGCTGCGAACGTGTTCTTAAAATTCATGCTAACGCGATTGCTGAAAACGATAGAGGCTTTTAATGCCCATTATCGTGGAATTGTAAAAAATACAATATTAATATTCACACAAAATCATATACAAGTCCTTTTTTTGTTATTCTTCAAAATATGATAAAAACAATATTATAGAAAATGCAATTTATTTGGGGATTTATTTCATTTTCCGAATTCGGGTTTTATTTTATTATAAAATAAGTCCCCACTTTGAGGGTCTTATTCTATTTTGGAGATTTCCGTAATTTTGGTGGGGAGATATTTCATATTTCTTTTTTGGGGATACATTTCTGTTTGGGAACTTATTTGATGGGAGCATCATTTATTTCTTCGATTTGAATACACTTACAGATAAAAATAGCGGCCTTTTACATTTTAACAAACCCTTATTACAGTTTCAAAAGCACTAGAACACCATTAACATTGATAACTTTTAATAAAATGATGGAGCGATAATATTTGCAAATAGTCAGAAGAAATCTAAATAATCATGATCACTAAAAAGAGGATACAATAATGTAATTTCATAATTTTTTAAAGAAATCTGAAATATTTTGCTTTGCATTTTTGCAGCCATACACCTACCAACAGTTTCTTATCAACACTTAATACTATTAATTATTTTACTATCAACGGCAAGATGGCGCCATTGCATTGTATGGTACACATGGGTTATCAGCGAAATATGAATGACAATCATTTAAAAAACTTAAATTGACTGCAATTAATGATAAACCTATTAGAATTTTTTTTAATGCGATATATTACCATATTTGTATATCATCAATCCAAATGCTAACAAGGTTATATGGGAAATTACAAAAATCTTTTAAATTCCTTGAAACTGAGTTTTGCAAGCTTATAACTCGCGAAATATGCATATAATTTATATTCATTTCTATAAAATGAAGTGTTCTTGTCAAAATCTTAAAATATTGGTAATAAATAATAAGTTGGGTGGAAGATGTGATGGTAGTAAAAAAGCATTGAAGCCAGAGAGTTTTTCTGTGCTCGTTCCTGATTTGTCGCGATTCGCGAATCTGTGTAAAAATAGGTCAGAAATACATCAATACGCGAAAAATATGCGTATTTTATCCAAAATTGATTGCGGCGGCTCATCCGCGGTTTTTAACCAATCGTTTTAAAATAGTTGTAATTTTGTGTGTTTTCATAGAAGATTACTGAAATGCGAATAAAAATCTTATGCACGTTGCGTCATTTTTAGGGGGTTTGCATCGACACATTTTGGCCGCTAAATAAAACATAGAAAAATTCATAATTATTGGAAGAGATTGATTCGGTTTATACGAAAACCATATTCCCATCAACTGATTTCAACGAATACGCGAACTGTATGCTTTTTAATGTTGGTCATTTTCATATGCTGCAACTGCATTAATCATTTTTAATGTCAAAACTCTTAACAGATGGATCAACCGACATTTAACAATCATCTAATAGAGTTTGTAAAAGAAATCCTCATATGTTTTAGAAGATCTAGACAAAATCGTATTCCATACTAAAAAATCAAAAATTGAAAAAAGTTTTGGTGACATTTCATAAATTAATTTGTTTTATTTTCAGATATTTTCAACCTTTTATGTTTTTCGCGACTATTAAACCGTATTTCAATGTGATTTGACTAGTATGCAAAGAAAACAAATGTGTTTAACCACTTGTCAAGAAATTCGTGAATTACGACAAATAGGATTTCATTTAATTTATATTTGAAATACAAGTTTTAAAACCGCTATAACTTTTGTGGGCAGCATCCGAATTTGTGAACGCAAACAGATTTTGAATCAACATATATTCCTTAACTAATGTACCAAAAATCACGAATGTGTTCTCAAAAAAATTTTCAGATCCGCAACCAAAATAAAATTTAGTACAAAATAAAAGAACAATACAACAAGAACTGAAACTACGTCTCATTTTTACCAGTGTCAAATTACACATCTATAGCTTTTTTATTATGGTAGGCACCATGGTACAATAATACAAGGTAGGGTAGCTTGAGGTGAATAACAAAAAAGTAACTATGCACGTGTGGCTTCTTCTGCCAAAAATAAAATAAATTTACGCAACAAGTGTTTGTGTTTATTTGACATTTGTTCAACACAAAACTAAAAACGCGAACAATATATATATTATATTTATAATATTTTCCAATGACTAACAAAATAACTAAAATTGCATGTTCATCAATTTTAGCTAAGTAAGCATTATTATAACAATATAAAGGTTTCATTTAAATTAAATAAAGAATAAAGTTAGTCTGATTCTTACACTGAACTTGAACGTTCATTTATTTTTGAAAAACCCTTTGGCTACGGTCTAATACAAAATATTAATGAAAATGAAAACAAGCATTTAACAACAAATAACATATTTTTGAATGATTACTATTGATTACTATTTTTCAAATTTAATTGAAAAGGTCAACGAAAACCTTATGAGCTTACAATACGATGATATATACAATCTTACGGAAAAGATAACATTTGAACAAATATATGATGGAAATAATGCTAACTTTCAAAATATTTTGACTTTAAAAACTCATAATAAAATTATATACGGATGTAATATTTTTGTCATAATTTCTATTATATTAATAATCCTCATTTGGAGAACAAAATTTAGTCACATAAAAATAAATTTGAATAATCGAATTCAGGAGAATTCTAATTTAAAGGGGAGGGTGTTACATATGAAAATACCTACCAACATGATAAATTCCAAGAACTTATTAATGAAATAACTAAAGACAGACAATAATTAACAAAAATGCCATTTCTGGTACAAAACCTTTCTTATATTTTAAATTATAAATAATTGAAAACAGGCCATAAACAATTCCAAATAATTTCAATCAGGCCATAAACAATTCCAATCAACTACATCAGCATATTTCCAATCAGCTCATAATATTTTCCAACGACTTAAACAAAATAACTAAAATTGCATGTTAATCAATTTTAGCTAAGTAAGCATTATTATAACAATGTAAAGGTTTCATTTAAAAATTAAATAAAGAATAAAGTTAGTCTGATTCTTACACTGAAATTGAACGTTCATTTATTTTTCAAAAACGCTTTGGCTACGGTTGATAATAAAATTCCCGCGATCATTAAGGTTTTTTACGTTTCGGATGATATAAAATCTTCTTCGTAAAAATCCCTCAATTAAAACAGCGGGAATTGGCCTTCCAAAAACACGAAATTTGAAAAAAATGTTTTTGAAAATATCGCGGATTTAATTGTATTTTCTGTGGATCATTTCTGCTTCAATAAATGACCTCATACGGATTTTGATCTTTTTCGAAAAGAGAACTTTAAAAACTTCAGCTGAAAGAGAGATGTACCCAATTTATTTCAAAAATAGTGTGAGCTGGCACATACATGGTTCTTAATGGACTACATTGAAATCGGTATAGATCGATGTATTTTTTTAGAATGCACAACGAAATCGGATGCGTGTTAATGGCATATGGAGTTTTCGTAAATTATTCGCGTATTGTATATTTCATAATATTATTTTATTTTAAGATTTATTCCTATTTATAGAACCCCAAGATTTATCGAAAGGGTCTTGATATAATCCTCAAGGCGTATACTTATACACAAAATGTTATTATTTGTATATATGTCAATTTTTCGGCGAAATTCGGGTAAAATAGCAGAATAACCCCAACATTTTTGTCTGAAATTTCTTGTATAAAATTAAAAAAATAAATATGATGACATTATTTTTTCGAACCAAAAACAAAAATGTTTTGTTGTCGCTGTAATTTACAAACCGCTACACGGACTTGTGTGAATTTGATATCATTTGATTCACCATGGTGTTTAGATTGTGTAGATATTTTTAAATTAATTTTTTGGTGTGTGTATGTCATTAATATAATGAAAATATTAACGTAATCTCCTATATTTTTATTATTTTTCTCATATTTCGCGAAGATGTGCAACTTTTTCGCTATTATTATAATATGTTCATATTCTTATTTTACGGAGGAAGGTATATATCAACGTTGTTGGTCAATATGCCCGGCAGGATGATATTGCATATGACGAATAATAGACAATACTTTTTTAACAAATTTAGTTATTTAGTTTAGTCGTAACAATTATGTAAAAATTTGAATTTTTTGTTAGTTACGCCTTTTTGCATTTATCAAATAAACCCACTTGTAGTTACGTCTTTTTGTTTTTTGTTAATAGAAACTCCTTTTTTGACCACAGACGTGTAAAACTTTGTAAACACCTGTAGTTTATTGACATTCACAATATTCATTCAAAAAGTAAATTTTCAATTTTTTGTTAGTTACGCCTTTTTGCATTTTTGCTAACTATATATATATTGTAAGTTTTCTTTCTGCAAGGATATACTAATTTGTACTATTTTTTCGTGATATTAAAAAATGGTACAGTATTTTTCGGTTAATAGACCCTACGGTTAATTGGTTTCCCCGCTTAATTGAACCACATGATGGGTCAACAAAATATTTCATACGAAAACGCATGTAAATTTCCTCGGATAATTAATCCCTGTTAATTGATTTTCCCGTTTAATTGGTTCAAAATGCATGCCATCAAAAATAAATTTCCTCTTATTTTACACCGGTTAATTGCATTATTATTGAAAAATAATCTGACATTTTTATAGATCCATGGTTCCTTTTGAGAATATGCATAGAATCACTTTCTGAGTCGATTTATGCATGTCTGTTGATGTTAAATCGTAAACAAAGTACATGTCGCATTTATAATCCGGCCCAAGGACAAACCCTATTGAAATTGAGAAAATCGGTTCAAATTACATATAGCTCCCATATATATTTTCGTCCGATTTTATGTAAATGATGCACCGAATTCCCTATATATTTTTACGAAATTTGGCATAGCATATTGATTTATGACTAGGACATTTTGTGAAAATCGGTTCAGATTTAGATATGCGTGATTTCAGTAATTGAACAAACAGTTCAATTAAGCGCGTATCGGATAATTGGTTTCTCGGTTAATTGAACAAAAAATTGTGCAAATTTTGTTGTGCAATTAACCGAAAAATACTGTACTTTCTTTCTGTTTCTGAAACAGGCCTACAAAAATAATAATATAGAACACACATCTTCATTGTTTTAATATTTTGTATTGCCGTACTTTACATCCACCACACATTGTAGACGTTTTTTCATCGAGATGATTAAATTGTGCAAGTCATAATTGTTCAGGCTATATTTGACTTATGGTTAGGATCATTATTCTGATGAATCCAAAGTTCATAGAACTGTTTTTTTTTTTTAATTTCTAAATATTGTTCATCCACGCGTTTGCATCCTTAAACCATTATTGACATTTTTCCAAATTTGGCTATTGGAATGTCTATTAAATAAAATTGAACTAATAGCAATAGTTTCGGTTGCTCATTTAGAGGAATCCGCATTGTAATCATCTGATTTTTACAGCTGTTTTTGTTATTATGCATCACACTTGTTCGTAAACATAACGATGTATCGACAATTCTCTTATGTCCCCTCTATTCGTATCACTTGGAAATAGTTCAGATATCCCCGCGTATGGTGTCTTTGTTTGTCGTGTCGTTATCAAATAAATATGCGGATTTTACAAAAAATGTAATAAATTTTAAATGAAATATATCATATAGATGTAAGTCTGATGCATGTTATTGTTGCTGTTAAAGAACCAAAAAAATCGTTTATAATTCATTTGTGTAAAAGCCTCCCTCTCATAATCTTCTAATTGCCTGTGATGTAAGGGGTTTTTATATTCTCTTGGTAGGCAAAATTAGTCAGGGACTGTTGTCTGATCAGAATCAGATCAAAACCAAATGTGGTGGTCACTATACCTGGTCTATATGATAAAATATGTAGCCGGTCATCCCTCGTAGTCTGGACTATGGGGTTTCGCGTTCCCTTCGATATAGGGAGGTCACCCCCACGGTCGGTTGGGGCGGGTGTGAGTGGCGTGGGACCGAACGAAAAAAGACGATTTTTCTATCCAATGAGCATCGAAATATTAAAAAAAAAATTAAGCTTAAAATGGACAGAATAATCAAAATACCGCAAATTATGTTGTAATGTTATATGGAGGCTACCTAAATTGGACATATACATATATAGAGTTCAAAATACTTATTTACTGCCAATTTTGTAATTTTTGATAAGGGGCTTTGCTACCCAATGAGAATGTAAAATATGTGGACCGATATTTAAAATTCCGGTAAGAAAATTTATTAATCAATGGACAACCAAAGTTACATATTGGAGCTAATTTGGTTGTGACATGACCATAATTCTCAAAATACCGTCAATTTGCAGATACCGTAATACGCAGGTTAAACCCAAAAGAGAAACCGATATATCCCATTGTTATACCCTCGGCCTTATGGCTGATGTGGGGGATATACACATTGGTGCACAAAAAACTGAATATTAGTTTTAGACCTCATATTTACTTGGACCAACTCCTTTTCAGACAATTTTGAAAAGATTTACAAATGTCCGTCCCATTGTGTCTGGCTGCTTGGTGCGTACGATAAACCTCAAAGTGAGTAACCGGTTTTCATCAAAAACTTTGGACGCATTACTATTTTTACCTAAGATGGTTCGATATCAAAGATGGAACCCACTCCTTCTGGCACCTCTTCCAATTTTTCAACATTTTCAAAATTTGATAATCCAATAACATCGTAATTGGTCAAAATTTTTCTGAATATTAGTTTTATAATATCAAATAATAAAAATAATATATCAATCTTGAAATGGGTCCCGTTGGTCCACTCCTTCTGAAACCCCACCCACAAAGTGTAACATTTAAAAAATTTTGTAAATCCAATATCGTCTGAATGTCTGATTTAATCCAAACTTTACAAATCGTAATATTTTTCCAATCCAATCCGCCATACATTCATAGTTGAGTTTTGACATAACCTACCTTAGCGGTTCAGAAGGAGGATTTTACATATAGAAGGTATTTTACCTGAAGAAACAGCAATTTCTTCTACCAGACTATAAACAAACGTTTAACTATTTGTGTCCCGAAATGGCAACTTACCACCACTTCAGTTCTAATAGTGTGGGTTGAATCTACATATATTTGAAAGTCCTCCTTTGTCGATATGTCGATTTAGAAGGTTGAAACACATTAAATGCTAAACATAAGGGTAGAATATTGTTACTTTATTTATACATAGATATTTGATGTATGTATATTTAGCAAATTACTATCGAAACATTTAAAAAAAAAACTACAACTGCAAATATACAATCCTCCAAAATTAATAATGATTTTTTTGTTTCAGAAAATTTCTACATTACCGATCAATTTTTATTCAACCATGTCGTCGACTGCACTCGGAACAAAACACAATTGTTATAGCATCGGCAGTTCGTACACCATGGGGTTATCCTTTAGGTGAAATATCATTGGTGCGATCAAGTTCACTAATGACTGTGGCTCTGGAGGCAGCTGTCAAACAATCCGGTGCCCCATTAGAGAAAATAAAACACATTTGTATAGCTGAAAAATCTAGCAAAGATTTACAATTAAATGTAGAAGAATTATGTAATGGGTATTTAAAGAAAGCTAACTTTGAAATTGTAAAAGAGGAAGATAACACGGCCTATACATATCTCGTGAAAAGTATTGGCTCACTACTGACTGGTACTTCTGATTTTGTAATTGTTGGAGGTGTGGAGACGGCCTCGGAAAATCCAAATAAACAGGAGGGTATACTTAATGGTGATTACTACAAAGCATTACACCATAGGGCCACATTTCAAGGTTTCTATGATGCTGAATTGGTACCGTTGCGGATACTACAACAATTGCCGAATCAAAGAAGATTTCAAATTGAAATTGAGCAAGATGAAGTTAATGAGGAATATAGCTCAACATATAATGGAGCTGCGGCATTGGTACTTACCACCATGTCAAAGGCATTGGAGTATAACATAAAACCTTTAGCTAAACTAAAACATTATAATATTGTGAACAACTCCCCTGTTGAGAAGATACGCCAAGAAGCAAGAAATTTAGTGGAAAGATCAAATTTGGATATAAGCCAAATAATTCATTGGGAAATTAATAATAATGCATTGCCCACAATTCAGGATAAATTTAATATAACCGAAAATATAAACCCATATGGTTGTAGTTATTTAACTAATAACTCAGCAGCTTCATTATGTCGCATGCTGACCCACATGAGTCACAACTTGTGGCCTAACAATTCTGGTGCTGTAATTCATTCAGATGACAGCAACACATTTATGGCAATCATGGAAAAATTGTAAGTAATACACCCATTTACTATTGTATGCACTTAACTAACATAATTTTTTTCTAGACATTATCCTAATCCAAATGGTGGTCTACCTCGTTTAACATTGTTCACCAAAGATCCGTGCCATTTGTGTGAAATGTTGGTGGTCGATTTAGAAATGAACTTCCTTGGAGAATATGAACTAGAAAAAGTATATATCGACAAGAAGGAAAATGTAAGATTTTTACGTTTATATCGCCATGATATCCCAGTTCTATATTTGAATGGTCAATTTTTGTGTATGCATCGTTTGAATGCTAGACTTTTACGACAAAAATTGAACTTTTTGAAGAAACGACAAATAGAATAAAGGAAGAATTATTACTTACTCGTGGTGAGAATTCATTATTTGTGGATAATAATCAATTTTTGATCTCAATAAATTATACTAATGCGAAACTGAAGACTAAATTATTTTTAAAGATTCTCTATAACTTGCAAATCCGAACATATCACTGTTAAATTCGATAAACAATTTTACATAATATGGATTTTTAAGTTTATATCGCCATGATATCCCAGTTCTATACATTAATTGTAAATTTTTGTGTATGCATCGTTGAATGCTAGACTTTTACGACAAAAATTGGATATGTTGAAGAAACGAAAAATATTACTCGTGGGAGAATTAATTTTTGCAAGCAATAATTTTTTAATAAATTGGACGAATGCACTTGATGCTATGATGGTATCTTCAGAATCATCAGAAAATCATAGACTACATGGTCTGGAAATAAGTACATAGATACAAACGAGAATACTGAATTAAGAAATAAATTGGAAGCGAAGCCGTCACTCAATACAGTGTTTGCACCGTACTCTAACATTCGGGTATGTTCTGGAACTCACGGCGTGTTCTTTTCACTTTACACATACACTTCACCTCAGAAGCTACCTCCTGTTCTGCTTCTCACGTAAATTGAAATTTTGAACTGCGACAAAAATAAACGTCGACATGGTACTTTGCAGAAATAGTGTTGCCATTCAATATAAACTGTATTCGTTTTTAACATTGTTTCTGTAATTTTTTAGTAATTTCGTTAATTTTAACGACAATTTTATTATTATTTTTTAATATTTTTTTATTCGCAACATAAAATATATGTATGAAACCTCTGTAATAACATTAATTTCTTGATTGATTTAAGGGGAATATTTGGTAACCCTATCTTTTTCGGCCTTACTTCAAATCAGTTGTTTGTGTCAAGCAAGAAATTCAATTGAAGAAAATTTAAGACAAACCTTAGTATCTATTTAAAATTTGTTGTTAATGGTGTTTCATGTTCATTTTGTGATTTTAAACAAATTATACGCAATAATAACAAATCAATCTATCATAATGTGCGTTTTTTATTTCAAAAAAGATTTTCTTTTATATGAAAAAACAGGAATACACCCGACTCTCACTATGGAAATGTAAGTGTAAAGAATACACCTCAAATGGGTGTAAAGTGTGTTACAGAACACCTCGGCGTGTGTTCGATACACTTCTGCCGTTGAAGTGAATGCCAGAACATGCCCGATTATTCCCCAACCACAGCAACAGAATAACTAGGAAGGAGATGATGCGGTCGCGTCAATGCAAATTGATTTAATAGAATGATGTCTATATAGTTCCTGCTTGGGAGCTATAACCAGAATTGTCCTTGTCATAGTCTGGAGACATTGATTTTGAAAGAAAGGTTCAGAGACTTAAACGCGAAACCCTATATCAGTAGGCTTATTATCGTCTATCGTGGATATAATCTATTAACTCATTTATGGGGTGATATCGGGCGCGTGCACAGGTTGCGGATAGTGCAAAGCCTAGGATATATATTGGGTAGCCGCGCATAAAGTAATATTTCGCGCACAATCAATGGGTCTAAGGGGTGTACTTAATGGTTTGTAGTTAGGATACCGACTGCTTTCAAATGCGGACTGGTTGATAATTGGGGCCTCAATCGGTATTAGGTTTAGTAACCAAGTCCTTGTCATGGTAAGGAGGCTATGTCATGGTCGCCATTATGTCCCCAACTTCTTTGACTGAGACAGGCATCATCGTCACAAGAGAATAGATGAACGATGGGACTCCATCCCGGTTAAATTGTTTATTGGGACTCCATCCTGTTTAAATCCGCTGTCGACTCCCGCAATCCAAAGTGTGAAAACCAAAGATTCAGAACTTTACGTCCCTTCCGATGTTCGGGTTGCATAAAGAAATCCGTGAGTCTTATACACCCATTTGTGGGCAACACTGAATTCGGTCCAAAGAAGGAAGATAGAACCTCAGGACCTAATAGACCTCTTTTAGCAACGAAATTCTCAACACGATCGGTGAAATATAATCGTCATCCGCATTGGTCTATGGTAATGCTAAATCGGCCGGTAATGCTGATCAGCAAACTTCTCAGTCTCTCCAAAGCCATACATGTCGTTTCGTAACCAGAGAAGATAATATGCATCATATATTCAATCTTGTGGCCTTTTCTATGCTAGAAATATAAAAACACCCCCTCTACGAACTTCAAATAAAAATGTCATTAAATATATAGGCTGTCAAGTTGCTCGGCGGCAGCATTTGTGTCGCATCAGGCTAGAGAATATAGTGTCTCCTCATTGACCGGCAAAACCTTTCCAACAGACTCCTGCGGACAGTTCGTGAAAACAGCTATATATATATTTTTCTTGTTTTCGTTAATTTAAAGACCCCCCTCATGATTCAAACGAATGGCACCTATTGTATTCAGCAACCCCTAAACTATAACTATATATTTTTAAAATAAGCGCACAAATGTAGGTGCAATTGAAACCTTATAAATGCCAACGTAAAATTGATTTGCGACATTAGAGCAGCAAATGTGAATATTCTTTTCACAATCTGCTCTCATCATGGAACGTTGGCACAATAAATTGGCAATTGTTACCGGAGCCAGTGGAGGTATAGGTGCTGCATGTGCCAGAACATTAGTTGGAGCCGGGCTAAGAGTTGTTGGTTTGGCTAGAAGGGAAGCCAAATTGAAAGAGTTACAAGAGAGTTTACCTGAAAGGCAAAAATCTCTCTTCATACCACGAAAATGTGATGTCTCTAAAGAGGATGAGGTCATTAAAACTTTTGAATGGACTGAAAAACAATTAGGTGGTGCTGATGTTCTACTAAACAATGCTGGGTAATAAAAATCAAATTTGTAATTACTCCAATTTAATTTTATCCTTTTCATTTTCCTTACAGAATAACACGTGAAACGGAATTAATTGCTCCCGGCAACACCGAGAAAATACGGCAAGTAATCGACACTAATGTCATGGGGGTACTATGGTGTACACGTGAAGCATTCCAGCGCATGCATAAACGTGGCAATGAGGCTCATATATTGATTATTAACAGCATTGCAGGTCAACAAGTGTTAAATTTTATAGATGTCTTACCATCGTTTAACATATATCCGGCTACAAAATTTGCCATTACCGCAATGACCGAAACATATCGTCAAGAATTTCAATTACATAAAAGTAAAGTTCGAATTACTGGCATTTGTCCAGGTGCTGTCAATACAAATATCTTTCCCGAAGAAATACATTTTTATGTTAAGGATATGCCACGGCTGGATCCGGAGAATATTGCCGATGCTGTAGTGTTTGCACTGAGATCACCACCCAATGTTCAGGTATTTTCAAAAATAAATTATGAAATTAAAATTGAAATAAATTTTTTTGATTATTTTTAGATACATGAAATTACCTTGAAGCCAATGGGAGAGATGTTTTGAATTCATGAATGAATGCTAATTCGTATACTGAAATAATTATTGATATTACAGAACAAATTAAAATACGTATGATTGGATAATTTTAATAAGAATCCTTATAAAGAGAGTACAAGTTATTGCTGCTATAATGAATGGTATTTTCTGAAAAAATATATGGAAACATATTACTAATTCGCTGTATGAAGGAATTTAGGATTGGAAGATAGCCGGAAAATTTTTGTCACATCTATTCACTTTATGCACAAGACTGGGGAAGGAATATTCTGTACATTTGAATATTGAATAAATGATGTGTATCGTAAGGGCTTGTAAAAACTCCTATGTAGTATTCCGATAACAATAAGAGTTTAGAATATTGCTATGCGCGGATCTTAGTTGTGGCAGAATGTGGATGTTTTTGCCTTTCATAAAACATCTCGTTGTCTAAAAATTAAAGAGGATTTTGGTTGTCTGCGTATGTAGCCGGTTATGACAACTCCCTAATGTGTTGTTCATTTAGTAAGGATGTCAGGGCAAGTCTAACCTTCAACTGGATGTTGAACGAAGTTCTCCAACGTGTTTTCTAACCCTGTCCCGTCGAATGATGGTGTAACTAAATTACATTATTATAAATGGAGAATTAACACCGACTGTTGCTGATTGTGATTTTGTGGAAGACAAGGGGATATATTTATTCGGCCTGTTTGCTGTTGTACGGTTGGTGCATATATATATATATATATATATATATATATGGTTCGAAGATGGAACAGGTGCAGAAGTTTTCTGTGATGAACGTTTAATTAATCTAAGAGTTGTTAATGATTGACGGAATATTCGTCAGTTGGTTATGCTTTGTGAGTTCCGAAGCCGGACAAAAATGTTGTCTATGGAGCGACCAAAAATACAAAATTCCGTTTCTTTCATCCCCTAAATATCATCCTATCACCACCGAAAACTATAAATGTCGTATCATAGCCATAAGCGTGACATTTGTGCCCTCTGATGTTGAAATGAGAATACTTAACAATCTCTTATCATTGACCCACTGGGTTGGATCACAATGACGAAGTGCAGTATGTCCGTTGAAATACGGTTCAGACCAAGGAGAAAATACAAAGGGCAATAAATAGCTTTCAACCCTACAAATTCAAAGGGACAGATAACAGAATACCGGCTATGTCGCAGCTGCATGTGATCGGTATGGGCCACTCCAAGGGTATTTATAGGGCTTGTCTGATATTATCATACATACCAAGTCTATGGGAAAATGTAACTTAAACCTTAATCCGAAAGCTGGGAAGCCAAGTCATACGCTGCCTTTGGACTATATACCGATTATCCTCTGCCTTGTTTCTATTCAAGGCACTTGAAGGGTTAATAGACCTCGAAATTAGGAGCACCATAAATTCGAACAATATGAGCAAACCCAACATGCCTACATCAAAGGCAAATCTGTGGACACTACCTTACACGAGGTTTTCGGATATTTCAAGAAGAATATGAAGAATTCTAATTACACATTGTATGCGTTCCTCGATATCGAAGGAGCCTTCAACAATGTGAAGCTGGACATTCTGCTCTCGAATCTTCAGCTGTCTCTTCTCGCATCTCGCACGGAATGAATTGATAGAATCCTGGAAAGCAAAATTATCAATTCATCTATTGGAGAGAGTTGCGTGAGGAAATCTGTCAACTGGGAAACACCGCAGGAGAGAGTACTATATCTTCTAGTGATAATTTTTGTATTCAGAAGACAAGAATTGACCTACAGATTTGTATAATCATTTCAAATTTTAGATATGTTTGTTTGACTGCTCACCACCATTGATGCTATCTCAAAAATGAATTTTTTTGCCAGATTTTTACTCTATAATATTCCATATTATAATAACACACATTGTTTGTTTATTTTTATTAATTTTTCATTTTATTTTTATAATAGTTTATCTTTACACGACAAAAATTGTTTATTGTTATTATTTTATATATATATATATATATATATAGTTTATATTATATATACTTTACTTTTCACAAATACTTATTTACTTACTAAGCAGTTTGTTTTATTATTTATAATTAAATATATATTATTTATATTGTTATACATATATAGGTATATTTATATATATTATTTTAAACTTATATAATATTTCACAAAATAAACATTATTTTTTATGTTTGTTTGTTATCTTTTTCATACATGATACAACTTTTCGTTTTTTTAATTTATGAATATTTTAATTTGTTATTTTATCAATGTGTGTGTGTTTAGCCAATTGGGGTTTTTTATTGGTTAGCAAAATGCGGAAATATATTTTTTTTTGAATTTATGATTTTTTTGGTTATGTGGCGGGGCGGGTGGGAAATTGTTCATTATTATTTTTTATTTATTTGTAGACTTAAAAGCAACAGGTGGAAGGTTATGCATACATGTAATACAGGAAGGTAATTTTAACCATTGTCTGTCAGTTGGATGGGCCGACTCTGTATTGAATTTTTATTATATCTTTAAAAATATTTTTAAACATAAATGAAGACTTGCTGATAAATTACATAAACAAAAAATACATTTTACAAAAAAAGAAATACAAAAAAAAATATACAAATAGGTAATGGGGGTTTTCTGGGAAATTTTGGGATTTTTTGTATTTTGAGTTTTACTGCTAAAATCATAATGGAAGATAATATTATTAAAAAAAATATTAAGAGGATAGATTTTCAGCCTTTGTTTTTAGTTTTGGTAGACGACAAGTGTTGTTTTTTTTTGCTAAGCTAAAAAAATTTAAATTTTATTATACCCTCTTAATTTTGTTTTTGGTTTATAAATTAAAAATTGTTTAAAAATATTTTGAGTTTTATCCATCTACATACATTTTTGTATTGTTTCAGATATTTGAAATTTTGTAAACTAGAGTTTTTATTTTATTTTTGCTTTATTAATTTTTTTGTCAACAATTTTATTTTAACTAGTTTCGTGCCATGGTGGTTTTCTCAAATTTCAATTCCATATTATTCCTCAAATAAATAGATTTGTATGTAGTTCTAAAGAAAAAAAATTAAATTTTAAAAAATTTATTTTTAAAAAAATATTGAAGAAAAAATATCATAATTGGGAAATAAAAATACAAAAGCGAAGACTTATGTGGAGTTTAATGCAGCAGCGAGCCTTGGACTATGCGATGCATAAATTGAAATATTTTTTAAAACAAATTAAATTATTTTTTTAATAAAATGATTTTTTTTGTAAATAAAGAAATATAATTAACCGTTTAAATGCAAAAAATTCTAATTATATTTTTAATACCAAACACCCTGGGAGTAGTGGCAATGCATGTGTAAAATGTTCAAGTTATATTGCGTGCTCTACGTTTATCTTCTCTTGATATTAAAATAATATTTTAATTAAATTTTCCACACTGTTTTTTCAAAATCCTTTGCATTTTAAACAGTTTAAATTTCCATGTGAATATTACGTGTGGCCAATATACTGTGAAGATGGATGTATGTAATTATCATGTGTTTAAAAAAATAATTTTTTGGGGGATATTCATTTCTTCAGTTTAAAAAGTTGCATATTATTATTGTTTTTTTCTTTTCTGCAAACGGTAGGTAGGTTAGGTCTGTTTGTTTGGGTAAAATGGATTAGTATATATTTTTTGTTTGTTATTGTATATAGATTGCAGTTCTACATTCAAATATATATAGAGTAGTTGTAGTTGTAGTAGTAAGTTGTATTTGTTTTGTTGTTTCCAATATTTTGTAAAGAATATTTTTGTTATAATATATGTTTATTTTGAATTTTTCTTTTTTGTTTTATTTTCAAAAATCGTATTTTTGTTTTCTATTAATTTTTGGTATATTTCTCTTGTTAATTTTTTAGAAGGAGGACTGCATAGTTTCCGGTTTTTTTATTTAACATGCAGTATATAGCTCTGGCTTAAGATGTATTGTTATGAGTTAAGGGTGATGGGATGGGGGGAACAACACTGACAATGCTTAAACACAATAACTGAAAAGTCTGTAGGTCAAGAGGAAATAGTTGTTTAGGGATATATTGTAACATTAATTTCATAATTTCAGAAATGTATTTCGGAAACTCCGACTATGGCAAATTTTCTTAAAAGCAGTCGACTTGTTTAAAGATAAACAATATTAAATAAATGATCGCTTTATTTCTATCTTTCAATTAAAAAAAAATCTGAGTCAATAGCCTTTTTTTAGATGATCCAAATAAAATTATTTAGGTTTCGATTTTGTTCTATATGAATTGGCATTGTTTACAAAATGTGTTATGTACCTCTTAATACAAAAACATGATATTCTGCAATTCTACTCCGCCTCCAAGATCTAAAACGACAAATAGATCTGAATATATTCTAAGCACTTCTATAAATGTATGAACTTTTGGAAGTTTTCTACCAAAGGAAAGACTTCAACAGATATAAATAACAAAACTGCCTTTTCGCCGGTCTTCAAATTAATTTTTTTAATGAAAGAATGCCTTCAAGAGGTCTACTATTAATAAAAGGGATGACAATCAAATCTGTCTACTATAGATAGAAGGATTGCGAGAATTTATTCTAGAAGAATATTAACAATAAATGCCCACAGGATTTCTATGAAAAACACTTATTATTACATCTACTGATAAACGAAAGGACTAAGTCTACTATATTCTTTCACTATATTACAGATTTTCTATATAAGTAATGTATCCGTCAGTCCTAATATATTACAATGTTTTAGAAATTCTACTGAAAAGAGGCCATCGAACAGGACTTCTATGAAAATTATACCTTCTACAGAGAGGCATTCTACAGATCTTATACAGAAATAATATATCCGGCAGTCCGAATATATTGAAATTTTTAGGACCTCTACTGGGAAAGGCCTTCTATGAAAATACTGCATTCTACAGGTCTGCTATGCCCTTTTGCTATCAAGAGAGACCTTCTACATATTTTCTATAGAAATTATGTATTCGTGA
>NW_026888393.1:0-9704 GCF_032173495.1 Musca vetustissima
GTGGCCATTCAATTTTAGGTATCAAGTAGAAGGCAACATCTCGGAACATGGTCTTTTAAATTGGATTAGATGCTCAAAAGACTGACGCACTTGGAAATCTTTTTTTATACCCTTCACCACACAGTGGTACAGGGTATTATGTCTTTGTGCATATGTTTGTAACAGGCAAATGTAAACGAGATAGACACATGGTTCCTTTTGAGATTATAAATAGAATCACTTTTTAAGTCGATTTATGCATGTCCGTCCGTCTGTATGTCCATGTTAAATTGTAAACAAAGTACAGGTCGCATTTATGATCCGAATTGGATGAAATTTGGCATATGTCACTTATTCGGCCTAAGGACGAACCCTATTGAAATTGGGAAAAATCGGTTCAGATTTAGATATAGCTCCCATATATATATTTAACCGATTTAATGTAAACGGTCCCTATATATCTTTCGATTTGCACGAAATTTGGTACAGCCTAATCATTTAGGTCTAGAATGATGTCTGCCAAGTTTCATGAAAATCGGTCCAGATTTAGCTATAGCTCCCATATATAGTTTCGTCCGATTTCATGTAAATGATGCACCAAAGTCCACATATATCTTTCGATTTGCACGAAATTTGGTACAGCCTAATCATTTAGGTCTAGAATGATGTCTGCCAAGTTTCGTGAAAATCGGTCCAGATTTAGATATAGCTCCCATATATAGTTTCGTCCGATTTCATGTAAATGGTGCATCAAAAGTCCCTATATATCTTTCGATTTGCACCAATTTTGGCATAACGTACTGGATTGAGCCTAGAATTATGTCTGCCAAGTTTTGAGAAAATCGGTTCAGATTTAGATATAGCTCCCATATATAGTTTCGTCCGATTTCATGTAAATGGTGCCCCAAAGTCCCTATGTATCTTTCGATTTGCACGAAATTTGGCATATCGTACTGAATTAATCCTAGAGTGATGTCTGCCAAGTTTTGAGAAAATCGGTTCAGATTTAGATATAGCTCCCATATATAGTTTCGTCCGATTTCATGTAAATGGTGCCGAGTGGGTTCAATTTAGATATAGCTCCCATATATAAAGTCCCTATGTATCTTTCGATTTGCACGAAATTTGGCATATCGTACTGAATTAATCCTAGAGTGATGTCTGCCAAGTTTCGAGAAAATCGGTCTAGATTTAGATATAGCTTCCATATATAGTTTCGTCCGATTTCATGTAAATGGTGCCACAAAGTACTTATATATCTTTCGATTCACACGAAATTTGGCAATTTGCTAAGTTTCGTGAAAATCATATAAAGTTTCGTCCGATTTCATATAAATGGTGCACCAAAGTCCCTATATATCCTTCGATTTGCACGAAATTTGGCATAACGTACTGAACTGAGCCTAGAGTGATGTCTGCCAAGTTTCGAGAAAATCGGTCTATATAGCTCCCATATATATTTCATGTTAATAGTCCTGTTTAATATACCCATTGTGGTGAAATTTGGTACAGCCTAATCATTTAGGTCTAGAATGATGTCTGCCAAGTTTCGTGAAAATCGGTCCAGATTTAGATATAGCTCCCATATATAGTTTCGTCCGATTTCATGTAAATGGTGCATCAAAAGTCCCTATATATCTTTCGATTTGCACCAATTTTGGCATTACGTACTGAATTGAGCCTAGAATTATGTCTGCCAAGTTTCGTGAAAATCGGTTCAGATTTAGATATAACTCCCATATATAGTTTCGTCCGATTTCATGTAAATGGTGCACCAAAGTCCCTATATATCTTTCGATTTGCACAAAATTTGGCATAACGTAATGAATTGAGTCTAGAGTGATGTCTGCCAAGATTTAAGAAAATCGGTTCAGATTTAGATATACTTCCCATATATAGTTTCGCCCGATTTCATGTAAATGGTTCCCCAAAGTCCCTATATGTCTTTCGATTGGCACGAAATTTGGCATATCGTACTGAATTAAGCCTAGAGTGATGTCTGCCAAGTTTTGAGAAAATCGGTTCAGACTTAGATATATCTACCATATATAGTTTCGTCCGATTTCATGTAAATGGTGCCCCAAAGTCCCAATGTATCTTTCGATTTGCACGAAATTTGACATAACGTACTGAAATGAGCCTAGAGATATGCCTGCCAAGTTTCGAGAAAATCGGTCCAGATTTCTATATAGCTCCCATATAAAGTTTCGTCTGATTTCATGTAAATGGTGCCACTTATAAAGTACTTATATATCTTTCAAAGTCCCTATATATTCACACGAAATTTGGCAATTTGCTAAGTTTCGTGAAAATCATATATAGTTTCGTCCGATTTCATATAAATGGTGCACCAAAGTCCCTATATATCCTTCGATTTGCACGAAATTTGGCATAACGTACTGAACTGAGCCTAGAGTGATGTCTGCCAAGTTTCGAGAAAATCGGTCTATATAGCTCCCATATATATTTCATGTTAATAGTCCTGTTTAATATACCCATTGTGGTGAAGGGTATCATATAATCGGCCCCGTCCGACTTTACTACTTTCTTTACTGGTTTAAATTTGGGCTTATGGAACAACCGTTCTATCACAAGCCAGACACAAGATTAATGTTGCAGTATGTAGTTCATGTAGTTTTGGAAATTCGTACGTATGAGTACGAAAACTACTAAATGGTGTAACATTTGGCACAGTCAGGTAGAGGTGATTGAGTTGAAATCCAGAAATTTGGAAAAAATACAGTTGAAGTTTGGATTAAAGTAGTCATGGAAATTGTGTACTTATGGTACGAAAAGTTTAGAATTTTAATGAATTTGGTACAATTTGGAAATTTTGTTATTTTGGAAATACGATTGATATATGGAGATAATATTGAAAATGTATACTTATGTGTTCGAAAAGTGCTGAATGGAACTAAATGTGGAACCTGTAGGTATTTACTAAAATATATAATTGGTATTCTGATCATTTTTAAATCTGTATCTTGAAAAAGAAAGACATTTCGGAAAATAGTGATTATGTGCATGAATAGTACTAAATGGTAATAATCATCAGATGTAGGAAAAAATGTGGAATTCGGAATTACTAACAGTTTGAAAAATATTAATCGCTTTAAATACGTTTAAATGAAATATAATTAAATGCATGTCAGTAATTACATTTTTAGCCATTACGAAGTAATTTAAAAGCTTTATTATATTTTGTGCATCAGCACTAAGCGGTCATTGTTATATACAATAAGAAGGGTGATGTAATATTTGTTGTACAGTTTTGAGTCGATTTATTTATATCCGTTTCTGTTATCTTCTGCAATCTAAAATTCCAAATCGCAGCCACTTAGGTTGGAATGTGGGGATCAGTAATCATAAAAAGAATCCTAGGATAGAAAGTACACATAGGACTATATCAATACATAGACCCTTTTTTAACATTTCTGTAAAAATATTCTTCGCCCTCCAAGAACACACAAAAACCATGACTCCTTTAGAGAATATGCATAGAATAACATTCTGACTAGATTTTATGTAAATAGAGCACCATTACTTAAAATCTGAATTCTTTTGTGGTTCATATCTCAAAAGTTATAAACCGTGGACTGATAGTTCTTTTAAAATACTACAAAAAAGTATTAAGGGTGAATTGTATTGCTTCCGAAAGTCATTCTGGATGTGGTCGACCACATTCAACTTTTGATTTTTCTTTGCTGTTATGTAAGTTGTAAATTAATTAATTGAATTAATTGAAATGTAAGAATTTTAACCAATCTAGTATAACCTTAAAAATGCTGAAGAATATGCAGTGAACAATACATTGTTTAAAACGAATACACAGGCAAACATACTTTCGTACATACATATTGATATCAAAATACACATTAATGCATACAAGTGTTGTGTAAATTGAATGACGAGGCTAACATATAAATGTACATTACTTTACATTGTAGCTAGCAATAACGAATTCCAACAGTTAACTGCAAGGTCTTCAGTAAAATTACTTCCATCGCGTCCGCTGCCATCATCGTGTTCTCTGTCATCATCACCACCATGATCAACGTAGTAAATATATAGACATTGCAATTTGTCGGGCTTCACTCTACTGTGTATTTAATTATTTTGTGCTGAACTCCATCTCTCTTCTTTCTCTAGCTCTCTATCTCTGTTCTTCAACGGAAAGTGTTAAAAATTTAATGTCAATTTACGCGCGAGGTGCTATGAATAAGAGAAAAACAACAACAAAATTTAAAGTGGGCTTAATAAATACATTAACGTACACACAGGAAGTGCAGAGGTAACATATGAAGTGATATTGACATTTTATATTTATTGACAACAACGTAAAATGTCAATAAATATTTTGAAAGTTCATGGCATTGTGTCATATCATCCCTTTCAATAAAACTAGTACACCAAACAACATATGTTACTCGCCTACGCCGATGATTTCGATATAAAGGGTCGAACATTGCAAGCGTAACAGCCACCTTTGAACGACTTGAGAATGAGTCTGACAAAATAGGTGTGACAGTAAATGGCGAGAATACCAAGAACCTAATGGTATCAACGCGCAAGACGTCCAGTAGACTCGAACCAACTATGAAACTTGAAAAATACAGCTTCGAGGTAGTTAATGATTTTACACCTATGTCTGTTTTTACCCGGTAGATTGGTTCCAGAAGAAGCCGTGTAAAAAAACCGTGTAAAAATGGGAATTCCCCTAAATAAGTGATATTCACATTTGCTTTGACCAATAAAAATTGTTTGTACGCGCTAAATGGGAATTCACTCAAATCTTTAAGCTAGTGTTCGCAAACTATCGATACTATCGATGGTTTCAGACTTTTTTCTTTTTTTGTGATATACATACTTCGCAAAAATTAAATTTGACAAAAAAAAATTTAAGTACATAAAATTTCAAATCGTGCTAAATAGAATAAAATCGTGTAAAAACATTAAAAATATTCAATTTTCAAACCGTGTTATATCAAAACCGTGTACAAAAGACCGTGTAAAAACATACTAAGGTGTATACCTTGGTACCGACATAAATAAAACTAATGTCATCGGCTTCGTAATTCGGAGAAAGATAGTGTTGGCCAACAGATTCTACTATGGTATAAGTATGAAATTTAGAAACAAGGCCACCTCCCGCAAAACTAAACTCACATTTAGACGCTGATACTACCCGTGCTGTTATATGGATCTGAAGCATGGGTACTTGGGGTGTTTGAGAGTAATATTCTCCGAAATATCTACGTGTCGATCAGTCGTCAGCGACTACGGTGGCTAGGCCTAATTGTGCGAATGAATGAGAATGTCCCAGATCAAAAAGGCATATAGAAGCGAGTCTACTGACGGGAACCATCAGAAGTGAAGGCCGCGAGTTAGATGGAAAGACCAAGTAGAATACAACATCTCGGAACATGATGTTACAAATTGGAGGAGATGCGCACAAGACGACGAGCTTGGAAATCTTTTTTAAGATCGGCTAATGGAACAACCGTTCTGTAACATACCAGCTAAGTAATTAAGGGGACCCCCCATTCTCGGGGTCAAAAATTTTTTTGATATAATTCGAATCTACACTAATTATAGAATGTGCCTACAAGATTTCAAATGAAAATCTCAAGAACTCTTGAAGATATAGCCGATTTATTGTGTCAGCATCAAGTGACGGCTGAAGGGCTTCTCAAACTTTAAACGCGTTTTTCTCTAAACATTTTTTTGCGAATGGCGGGCACGATAACTCAAATACTAATAACCCAATCGATTTCAAATTTTTACACGTTTCTCTGTGAGTGTATAGCTATCGTATGAACTAGGATAAAGCCAATCGGTGAAGATCTTCCTTATTTTTTAACTTGGGTTTTGGTAAAACATCGTCGATTTCCCAAAAATATTTTTTCAAAGGTCCACTATTTTGTTAATTTTAGAGCGAAGTCAATAATCCTAGTTCATACAAGAGTCAGTCATGTACTCTTTCTAACACCGTTGGAATTTTCGGATTCCGATGTTCCAGTGAGGAGTTATCATGCCCGCCATCAAAAATAAGGGCTTTTCTTTAATTACAAAAAACAACAACAAAACAACAACAAATTTTTTTGTAAATTGTTTTCTTCTATTTTAAATCTTCAATTATATATGTGTAAAGTTACAAACCTTAACAAGCTTTGGTATTGATTTACCAGCCCATTGAAAATCTTGAAAAATTAAAATGGAGAATGGGTGGGGCTCCCTTAAGTTAATTATTATTACAACGGCATAATAACAAAGAAACCGGGCTCATGATCTGGGCTGGAAAATCCTTTATAGGCATTAAGCCCTTGGAAAATATACTAAAAACCGAAACCCCAAATTCCCCTCCACCATAGTATGGAGGCTATATTAATTTTGTTTTTTTATCCACAAAAAATTATAAATTAGCTTTAATTTAGAACTTTGAGTTCATATTAGGTAGCAAATCTCTCCACTAATAATTATAAATATAGGTCAATATTTTCTGGCCCCATATAAGGGTATCCCCCAAATGTCGGTATTTTGGGGCTCTTGAGCGCGTTTTTCAAGCGATTTCGCTGAAATTTGGTACATTTGGTTCGTATTGGATGCCAAATATCTCCACCAAAAATTATAAATATAGGTCCAATATTTCTAGTAGCCCCCCATATAAGGGTATACCCAATTTTCGCTATTTTGAGGTTCTTTAGCGCTTTTTTCAACCGAATTCGCTGAAATTTGGTATTTTGTAGTCGTATACGGTAACAATTTCCCTACAAAAAATTATTAATATGCACCCCCTTTTTGGGGTAGTCCCCATATAAGCCCCGTTTTTATACCCTCCACCATAGTATGGAGGGTATATTAATTTTGTTTTTCCGTTTGTAAATAAAATATATATATATATATATATATTCTTGATCAGCGTAAAATGCTATGACGATATAGACATGTCGGTCTGTCTGTCCGTCTGTCTGTCTGTTGTAATCAATCTAGCGTCTAAACGAACTGAGATAGATCGCCAAAATTTTGCATAGAGTCGTCTTTTGTCTGCAGGCAGGTCAAGTTCGAAGATGGGCTTTATCGGTCCACGTTTAGGCATAGCTCCCATATAGGGGTACCACCAAATTTTCGGAATTTTGAGGTTCTTGAGCGCGTTTTTAAACCGAATTCGCTGAAATTTGCTATATTGAGTTCCTTTTGGGTACTAAATATCTCCACAAAAAAATATAAATATAGGTTCACTTTTTCTGGTAGCCCCCATATAACGGTACCTCCTAGTTGTCAGTATTTTGGGGGTTTTGATCGTATTTTTCCGCCGAATTAGCTGTAATTAGTACTTTGAGTTCATATTGGATAGCAAATCTCTCCACTAAAATAAATATTGGTAAATTTTTTCTGGTAGCCCCCATATAAGGGTACCCCCAAATGTCGGTATTTTGGGGTTCTTGAGCGCGTTTTTCAAACGAATTCGCTGAAATTTGGTACATTTGGTTCTTATTGGATGCCAAATATCTCCACCAAAAATTATAAATATAGGTCCAATTTTTCTAGTAGCCCCCATATAAGGTTATCCCCAATTTTCGCAATTTTGAGGTTCTTGAGCACGTTTTTCAACCGAATTCGCTGAAATTTGGTATTTTGTAGTCGTATATGGTAACAATTTTCCCTACAAAAAATTATTAATATGCCTCCCTTTTTGGGCTAGTCCCCATATAACCCCCTTTTTATACCCTACACAACTATGTTGTTAGGGTATTATAGCTTTGTGCAGCCCCAAAAGTTTGTAACGCCGCGAAATAGTTTGTAACGCCGCGAAATATCGCGAAATATTGCCCAATCTCAGAATATAGAACCACCGAAAGTTAGATTTTCATGGAAATTGTGTAGGGTATCGTATGGTCGGCCCCGTCCGACTATACTGCTCCGCTCACTGGTTTATATTAAAATAGTTATGCACTTTGTTCCGCGTTTTGGATTTGGTTCTTAGACTCTGTTGTAATCATATCACCTGCGGAGGATATCGAGATAAAAAAACTAGAACGTAAGATTCGATAATGAACTATATATGAACAATAACCTGTATTTAGACCTAGCCCCTGTGTGGGAGATACCAGAAGGAGTGGACCGATATTCCCCATCTTCGAACTTGAACTTGGAAGAAATAATAAGATGGTCAAAGTTTGGATGAAATCAAAACATTCTGGAACAAATTTGGTCCAAAAAAACATGGGGTCTAGAACCATTTTAACTTTGTCAAAGTGTATACACCCTCATGATCCATAAATTTTTAATGGACATTTATACCCTCAATTGTCCATTAAAAATTTCTGAAATTTGTTTTATAGTTTACATTGTGGTTTACATAACCGGTTTGTGGAAATGTCGATATAGGCCAATTTTTTGATATTTTCCCTATATTTTCATTTCAAGTACCTGTCAGTATACACAGAAAAAAATTGTAACCATTTGATAAAAAAATTCAAAAAATCCAATTAAAATTTGATTGATTTTTTGCCGATAAAAATAATGTTCATATTCAATTCTGTTCAATTCTCATATATACTAAAAACTTTGTTGAATTTTATTTTGTTAATCGATAAAATATTTTTCATATTGACAATCTTGTTTATCAAATTATTATTATTATTTCAAATTAAATTTCTTGTAGTACGATACAAAACCTTTTAAACAGCAATTGTCAATTTTTAGCCTTATTATTACAGCTCTCCCACAAAAATACCTCCAAATTTTCAGTTTTTAACGGCTTTAAACTAAATGTGTAGCTCTATACCGAATCGATACACGATACACTTATATTTGTTATCCATCTTTTACAATCTATTCAACAAAGTACTTTGTAATAACGTAATAAAAAATAATATGGCATATTACAAAAAAATTATTAAAAATTGTCCAACAAATTTAATAACTTTTTTGGTCAAACTCGTTTGTTGGTGGTTTTTTTGTGAATTGTTGGTGTTTGATAAACATTTCCGACTACGTTTGAAATATGTTATCGACATCTTTTTGTCGAACGCTGATGAAGCTTTTAATCAAAAATTTCGGGGTGGCTTTTTTTTCTGTGTATCTATGGTGGAGAGTATCCAAAGTTCGGCCCGGCCGAACTTAACGCTTTTTCACTTGTTCTCTTTTACTACTAAGTCACAATTTAGATTAGGCGAATTTACTTGTGGCAAGTCTTTCTTTGCAGGAGAGAGGGACAAGTGGAATAGAAATGGAAGAAATTGCTCGTACCGACAATTATCGGGGAATTCGTTTTGTGTATTTTGTTTTCAATAATTTGAAATGCCAAACAAAAAAAAAAAAAAAAAAAAACAAAAAACCAAACATAAAAAAACATGCACAAAATGTAAATAAAAATATTTTTGAAACTGAAATATTTAGTATTTCAGTTCCATCGGCCAATAATTTTTAATTTGCAGCCATTTCGGTTGAAACATGTGTCCTTAATCCCCAAAATACCGAATATTGGGGGGTACCGTTATATGGGGGCTACGCCAAAACGATATATCCCATTGGGAATACTAAACATCCTTGGAGTACTAGCAATGTCTGTGCAAAATTTCAGAGCTTTATCCTTAAATATTGCAATATATTTCGTGATTTCAACAGACGGGCACGCAAAAATCGGCATAAAATTTTTATTCTGATGAACAATATATATACTTTGTGGGGTCTCCGGTGAATATTTCGAGGGGTTGCAAACG
>NW_026888394.1:0-94781 GCF_032173495.1 Musca vetustissima
AAAAGTCTTCTTTAATAAATCCACGCCTCTTGTAGTCCAGTCCTGTGAAAAAGTCTTCTTTAATAAATCCACGCCTCTTGTAGTCCAGTCCTGTGAAAAAGTCTTCTTTAATAAATCCACGCCTCTTGTAGTCCAGTCCTGTGAAAAAGTCTTCTTTAATAAATCCACGCCTCTTGTAGTCCAGTCCTGTGAAAAAGTCTTCTTTAATAAATCCACGCCTCTTGTAGTCCAGTCCTGTGAAAAAGTCTTCTTTAATAAATCCACGCCTCTTGTAGTCCAGTCCTGTGAAAAAGTCTTCTTTAATAAATCCACGCCTCTTGTAGTCCAGTCCTGTGAAAAAGTCTTCTTTAATAAATCCACGCCTCTTGTAGTCCAGTCCTGTGAAAAAGTCTTCTTTAATAAATCCACGCCTCTTGTAGTCCAGTCCTGTGAAAAAGTCTTCTTTAATAAATCCACGCCTCTTGTAGTCCAGTCCTGTGAAAAAGTCTTCTTTAATAAATCCACGTCCTGTGAAAAAGTCTTCTTTAATAAATCCACGTCCTGTGAAAAAGTCTTCTTTAATAAATCCACGCCTCTTGTAGTCCAGTCCTGTGAAAAAGTCTTCTTTAATAAATCCACGCCTCTTGTAGTCCAGTCCTGTGAAAAAGTCTTCTTTAATAAATCCACGCCTCTTGTAGTCCAGTCCTGTGAAAAAGTCTTCTTTAATAAATCCACGCCTCTTGTAGTCCAGTCCTGTGAAAAAGTCTTCTTTAATAAATCCACGCCTCTTGTAGTCCAGTCCTGTGAAAAAGTCTTCTTTAATAAATCCACGCCTCTTGTAGTCCAGTCCTGTGAAAAAGTCTTCTTTAATAAATCCACGCCTCTTGTAGTCCAGTCCTGTGAAAAAGTCTTCTTTAATAAATCCACGCCTCTTGTAGTCCAGTCCTGTGAAAAAGTCTTCTTTAATAAATCCACGCCTCTTGTAGTCCAGTCCTGTGAAAAAGTCTTCTTTAATAAATCCACGCCTCTTGTAGTCCAGTCCTGTGAAAAAGTCTTCTTTAATAAATCCACGCCTCTTGTAGTCCAGTCCTGTGAAAAAGTCTTCTTTAATAAATCCACGCCTCTTGTAGTCCAGTCCTGTGAAAAAGTCTTCTTTAATAAATCCACGCCTCTTGTAGTCCAGTCCTGTGAAAAAGTCTTCTTTAATAAATCCACGCCTCTTGTAGTCCAGTCCTGTGAAAAAGTCTTCTTTAATAAATCCACGCCTCTTGTAGTCCAGTCCTGTGAAAAAGTCTTCTTTAATAAATCCACGCCTCTTGTAGTCCAGTCCTGTGAAAAAGTCTTCTTTAATAAATCCACGCCTCTTGTAGTCCAGTCCTGTGAAAAAGTCTTCTTTAATAAATCCACGTCCTGTGAAAAAGTCTTCTTTAATAAATCCACGCCTCTTGTAGTCCAGTCCTGTGAAAAAGTCTTCTTTAATAAATCCACGTCCTGTGAAAAAGTCTTCTTTAATAAATCCACGCCTCTTGTAGTCCAGTCCTGTGAAAAAGTCTTCTTTAATAACTCCACGCCTCTTGTAGTCCAGTCCTGTGAAAAAGTCTTCTTTAATAAATCCACGCCTCTTGTAGTCCAGTCCTGTGAAAAAGTCTTCTTTAATAAATCCACGCCTCTTGTAGTCCAGTCCTGTGAAAAAGTCTTCTTTAATAAATCCACGCCTCTTGTAGTCCAGTCCTGTGAAAAAGTCTTCTTTAATAAATCCACGCCTCTTGTAGTCCAGTCCTGTGAAAAAGTCTTCTTTAATAAATACACGCCTCTTGTAGTCCAGTCCTGTGAAAAAGTCTTCTTTAATAAATCCACGCCTCTTGTAGTCCAGTCCTGTGAAAAAGTCTTCTTTAATAAATCCACGCCTCTTGTAGTCCAGTCCTGTGAAAAAGTCTTCTTTAATAAATCCACGCCTCTTGTAGTCCAGTCCTGTGAAAAAGTCTTCTTTAATAAATCCACGCCTCTTGTAGTCCAGTCCTGTGAAAAAGTCTTCTTTAATAAATCCACGTAGTCCAGTCCTGTGTAAATCCAGTCCAGTCCTGTGTCTTCTTTAATAAAAGTCTTCTTTAATAAATCCACGCCTCTTGTAGTCCAGTCCTGTGAAAAAGTCTTCTTTAATAAATCCACGCCTCTTGTAGTCCAGTCCTGTGAAAAAGTCTTCTTTAATAAATCCACGCCTCTTGTAGTCCAGTCCTGTGAAAAAGTCTTCTTTAATAAATCCACGCCTCTTGTAGTCCAGTCCTGTGAAAAAGTCTTCTTTAATAAATCCACGCCTCTTGTAGTCCAGTCCTGTGAAAAAGTCTTCTTTAATAAATCCACGCCTCTTGTAGTCCAGTCCTGTGAAAAAGTCTTCTTTAATAAATCCACGCCTCTTGTAGTCCAGTCCTGTGAAAAAGTCTTCTTTAATAAATCCACGCCTCTTGTAGTCCAGTCCTGTGAAAAAGTCTTCTTTAATAAATCCAAAAAGTCTTCTTTAATAAATCCACGCCTCTTGTAGTCCAGTCCTGTGAAAAAGTCTTCTTTAATAAATCCACGCCTCTTGTAGTCCAGTCCTGTGAAAAAGTCTTCTTTAATAAATCCACGCCTCTTGTAGTCCAGTCCTGTGAAAAAGTCTTCTTTAATAAATCCACGCCTCTTGTAGTCCAGTCCTGTGAAAAAGTCTGAAAAAATATTCTTTAATAAATCCACGCCTCTTGTAGTCCAGTCCTGTGAAAAAGTCTTCTTTAATAAATCCACGCCTCTTGTAGTCCAGTCCTGTGAAAAAGTCTTCTTTAATAAATCCACGCCTCTTGTAGTCCAGTCCTGTGAAAAAGTCTTCTTTAATAAATCCACGCCTCTTGTAGTCCAGTCCTCTGAAAAAGTCTTCTTTAATAAATCCACGCCTCTTGTAGTCCAGTCCTCTGAAAAAATCTTCTTTAATAAATCCACGTGCTCTTGTGAAAAAATATTCTTTAAAAAATACACGCCTCTTGTAGTCCAGTTCTAGGTCTGGGGTTTTTTCCTTGACAATTGCCATATGTAGTTATTCTTTACGAGGATTAGTCAATTACCCGCAAAAAATGTTATTTTTTGTTCGAGCCAACACCTCCCGACACCTCCTACCATTATCCTATCATTTAATGATCATCGTCTACCATCATCGGCCAAATGACCAAAAACACCACCAACCAAAAAACGGATTGTTTTTCTTCAAACGAATAATAAACGAAAACAGTTAACCGAAAATTTCACTTTCACAAAAGGTCTACGTACTTAGAGCAATTGGTGTCTGGTGAAGGCAGGAGGCGTCGGCTGAACAGCTAAGCGCCCCAGAAGTAGCCACATTTGGAACCAGCAGCAGCAGTCGCAATTGCATTACAATTGCATTTTTACCGCTCTGCCAATGAATGTGAATTGGCAAATGCATTAACGTCATTCCATTTGCAGGGTGGTGATGGTGGCGGCGGTGGGTGAGAGAACTATTGTTGTTGCTGTTGTCAATAACAACATGCAACAAGCCACAATTGCCTAGGCAGCCAGTCAGCCAACCAGCCAGCCTGCCTTCCAGGCTAGGCTAAAACAAGCGCGGTAGTTATAAAAGTACTAAATTGAGTACCAGCAAATGATCGGACAGACAGACAAACAGTCAGACCGAGACACACATTGTTGTCGTACCGACCAAACGACTGCCGTAACTGTTTATGTTTTGGTTGGTATTTTAGTCATGGGCTTCCCAAAGGCTATGCAGGTGGTTGGATGCCTGGTTGACTGGCCGGTTTGGCTCAATGATGAAAATATTTTTTGTTTCTTTTGGCGGAATGTGTTGTGGAAGCTTAGGCTGAATTGCTGGCTGTTCGCCGTCTCAGTTTAAGATTTAAAAGCCCCCTCCAAATGAACTTAAACAAGTCTGATAAATACACAGACACCACCAGATACACCCGCCAACAAAATGATATTTTGCTGATTATTAAGATGATGGTGGCGATGGTGGTGGTGATCATGATCACCATTCGGTTTGATGTCCACCTCATCTTCATTGTCATATAGCAGCTCGATGTATCAAGGAGATCTCGTTAGTTTTGTTGATATTTAAAAACAAAACAACAAAATATCTATGTCTGTAACTCCTCTTTGGCTGGTGGCATCAGGTCATAAAATAACTAGGAGCGCTATAGCAGGAATATGAGATTTTCCAAAGAGAGATGATAAAGTTTTTCTACAGAAAGATGGAAAGGGTCTTACTTACATAGATAGAAGGCATAATTAGAAGACAGCGGTCTTCACCGGATTTCTTTAAATAGAAGACTATTTAAAATACCATTTTATATAGAGGATAGATAATAGTAATTTGTCGTTCAGATTGAAAAACGCAACTGGGAGCTTGAATGTACCGAGTATTTACCTGGACCACTGTATGGGGACTACTAAACAAAACATGGTTATACTTAAAAAAAATCTGAGAGAATTACTTTATCTGGAAAGGAGAATATTACAGGGAAATTAGGTCAAATATTCAAAATACCGAAAATGAGGCGGGTCTTTCTTTATTTTGGGGCTGTATCTTTATATGGAAGATACGTCAAAACATGGTCCTATATTCAAAAATGTTTTGATTCCGGAAAGCCTAATCCAAGATTCCGGAAAGCCTAATTACAACTACTTCGGTACGAAATTCCGGCTAAAACCTTAAAATTTCGAATAATAAAGCAGAGATTTTTTCACTCACTTCAGTGTAAAAATGCGGAGGGAATGAAATAAAATGGGGGCGGGAACATAAGATGAGGGCTATGGCAAAACATATATCTCCAGTTATGAAAAATGTGCCTGAAGCCACCAAAATTCCGAAAAACGCCTTTACGGACGGAGACTTTCAAATACATTACATCCACTTCGGGAGGAAAATACCGCTAAGATAATAAAACTTCCGCAAATGAGAGGAGGGTTTACATTGAGTATACGCAAAAACATGGACGCATCATAAACACTTCCTTCAAGAACTCGGAAATTACAACCACTTCGGTCGAAAAACGTGTCTAAACTCCTCAAAACACCTTGAAAAGGGACGGAACCTTCATATTGTGTTCCAAAAACCCAGCAAAATCAATAAATGGATCAAAATCATAAATATTCTGTAATTATGTATTTTAGTACCAAGAACCCGGAATGTCCAATTACGTCTTAAAACCTTCAAAATACCGAAAATCGGACGTGACATTTATATGGTGAGGTTATGTCAAAACAAGAACCTACATATAAACGCCTTCACACCAAAATGTAGGTACCAATCGATAACACGTATTTGGACCTGATCACCTGCTAGCATGAGGAACGGAACCCATCTAAAACTCCTGCCTTTCTATGGGTTAGGCATCAGGTTGAAATGCAACTCCACACCGAGCCCTAGATCTACCCGCGATTTGGGTATAAGCCACCTCCAGCATGATGCTCCCCGAAGGGCCAACAACGCAGACCTAGATGCCCTGACATCCTTGCTACCGAAACCTTCGGTTGAAGCTATTACCAGTAGAACTCCAAACATTTCGAGACTGGAGACGAACACTTCTCGATGCCAATTTCCAAATGCCAATTACCTGTGGAACTGGTGAATATTGAAGTTCACTAAGTTGAAAACGCTAACATCAACTTATTGGCGCTATATGAAATGAACTAAAAGGCAGGAATCTTGAAATTGTGCATGTAGATTTTAAGAAAATTGTACTATAAGGCTACGAAATTATTACAATTTGTGTTTGGTGAACGTAAGGCTCATAACTCTAAAACGAAGTCTCCCTGGTGGAGCGTAGAGCTGACGTGATATTGGAATACGTTTTAAAACCAGTAAGGAATTTTCATAAGTCGGACGGGCTGACTATAAGATACCCTTCACCACTTTTGGTACATACAAGAGATGCTCATATGTACAATATCCTGTAGATAGAATATACATAGCATTTTTGGAAGATAATTGAAATGGAATCAGACGAAATTAACTGTGTGAAGTACATAGATATTTGAACTAAATTAAAACCACCCATACACATACGCTATCCAAAATTTATCTCGACAAAAAATCCTACAAATAGAACAGGATCTATGGTGCACCATTTGCATAAAATGGGACTTAAGTATATATGCGAGCTATATTAAAATCTGAACATATTTAAACAAAACTTTACGGATGTCAATCTGTAGTAACTTTAATACGCTATGCAAAATTTTGTATCACTCGGACAAAGTACATAAAATCGGACGAAACTATATATGTTAGCTATATCTAAATCTGAACCGATTCCAACAAAACTTCGAATACATCAATCAGGAGTATATTCAATAGGGTTCGTCCTGTGCCAAATTTTATCCAAATCGGATCATAAATGCGACCTGTACTTTGCTCACAAAAATACATGGGCGGACGGACGGACGGACGGACGGACGGACATGCATAAATCGACTAAGAAAGTGATTCTATGTATATTCTCAAAAGGAACCATGGGTTTATCTCGATTCGCTTTGCCTGTTACAAACATATGCACAAAGACATAATACCTGTACCACAGTGTGGTGAAGGGTATACAAAAATTCAATTTATCGCGCAATCCCAAGGCTGCTGGTTCTATGCCACGGATTAACTCGAAGGAGCATTCTATGCATGTTACCAAACCGTATCTAGATGTTGCAGAAGACATCTAGATATGTGGAAGTTATTTTTGACGCCTCAGTTGTGTGTGCGTAGCTTAGAAGAAGTTTTAAATCGTCACTACTGCTACCGCTCACTATATACCTGCTGGATGGATACCCGAGACGACGGCATTGGCAAATGAACTTGACGATCGTTATCGTACGACCCCTAGTCCATCTGAAGAAATGCATCATTGTGATCGAAACAAGTAAATGTTGGGTAACGCTTTGATTGTTGACGACCCCTGGAAAGAAAGACACATGTCACATTTAACGACGTGTCTGTGACAGGCCCTAAGATGCGCGCGTGTTATTTAAACCGTCCGATTATAGAAACCACAAGAGTGAGAGGTCGAAATGGAGTGTGCTAGTTCGTATAATAGTCTTCCCACCATGGGGGTCCACTACAATCTACGGAATATGTTGCATAAAGTACGCTAAATCATTAGTTTCGGATGGGAAATTTATGATAATGTTTAATCAACTAAATGATCCCGAGTACTTATCATCAGTCCTATATTTGTCGTTAACAACCCACATAGCCAAGGATGTTCGCATTGAAGAATCGAGCAGGCAGATTTTACTTCTAACGCCAGTAGCAAAGATAATTGAGGAGCTACCCAGCCCATCGGCGGCACTTATATGCGAAATTCGAGGTCCCGTAGACTAAATGAGGGAGTTCTCTAAGGTGGGGGTGAATTTTCCAAAACCGTATTGCATGCAATATCCTCACATATTAATATATAACTAAACCAGATCAGACCGTGCAAATGGGGCATAGGAAAATACCAACCTCCGGTAGTGTTTGAAACTTTGCTTTATCAAGTATACGTGTGGATGGCAGTCATAAGTGGAATTCGAGGATCCGCGGAGTAAAACATGGAGTTCCCCTTGATAAAACCAGGGACGGAAAAGAGAACTTAATGAATGCCCTTGATTGTATGATTAAGGCGTCGGTCGCCATTATTAATGATATATTCTGAGGAATACGATGATATCCGCCACCAAACCCACAACCTCACTGTTTACCACTCGGATGGCTGAAATTAAACCACAAACATTCGGAGCTAGAGAACTGTAACAGGGTATCTCCTCATGCCACCCATCCATCAACATAACAAAATATCTTCTTGTGTGTTATCGTCGGAAACACTTCAGCAAAATTTAGAAAAAAGTTTCTTTAAAAATGAACACCAATTGAGGCCTGAACACATATTAAAAAAAAAAAAATCTAGGCATATTGAGCCCCTTGAGAAATTTTTATTTTACCCCAATTGATTTTTTTAATTAAATAATATTTTTGAAAATCTACGCAAATTCCTCGAATAGTTTTTAGCACAGTGTATTTGTTTGGCCCAAGGACGAACAATATTGAAATTGGGAAAAATCGGTTCAGATTTAGATATACCTCCCATATATATTTTCTTCCGATTTAAGGTAAATGGTGTACAAAAGTCCCTATTTATCTTTCGATTTTTAAATCTAGTTCTACTGAGGTCCTTTAAAATATATTTTTTAAATCTAATTCTTAAGGTCCTTTAGATATTTTTATTTTTTAAATCTACGCATTCTTGAATTTTGTAAATGTACTTAATAGATTATTTTCAAAAAAAAAAAAAAAAAAAGAGCAGTGATCGGAGCAGTACAGTCGGACGGGGCCGACCATATTATACCCTACACAACTTCCACGAAAAACTAACTTTCTGTGGATGTATATTCTGAGCTTGGGCAATATTTCGCGATTTTTGAACCACCTGGACCAACCAGAGGCTGACAATTATTACTAATGTTCAGTACAGCTCTTCTAATTACTTGTCCAGATTCCCTTCCCTTGTGTTGTGATCTTCTTATTCCCATTAGAGCCTATAGATCGACTCGAAAAACACATTCCCATTACAGCCTATAGATCGACTAGAAAAAAAAAACACAAAAAATTAAGTTTTCGGTCCACTTCATCAATATATAATTATCTGATCGTCACCGAAAATTAAAGCGATCAGCGCTATATTTCCGCCCTCTAGTGTGGTAGAGGGTTACTAAATAATATCTGAATACATAAGCACCTGTAAATATTTAAGTGTAACTTCTACATCTAAGTACATACGACCATATATTTGATTTAAAGGTCAACCACTGCCCTTAGATGTACCAACAACTTTTCGGGTCTATGTCCTTCAGGGGTAAATCTATACGCTATAGAATAAAAATCTTGTAATTTTTCACACAACTAAATATTGACGGATCCTTATCAAAACAGGCATGCTTATTCCTTGGCCCGATCCCCTTCTCTATGTTTTGGTCATAATTGCGGCCTCTAGAGCGACCAGAAAAACCGACAAAAATTAAGTATTTGGTCCATTTCATCCACCAGATATTAACCGATCTTTACCAAAAACAATAGGCGTCTTCATTGGCCAGAACCCATCCTACATGCAAAATTTCGTGAAGATTGGTCCATAATTGTGGCCTGCATCGTGTTTACAAAATATAATGGACAGACGGACGGACACACATGTCTAGATCGACTCAGCTAGTCGAGATATGACGATCGGTATACTTAAAGGTGGGTCTAGGACCAATATTTCGCGGCGTTACTCTTGGTGCTGCACAAAGCTATAATACCCTGACAACATAGTTGTGTAGGGTATAAAAATATCTACCTTTGATTCCTTGAAAAAAGCTGTTTAAATCTACGCCAATTGAGGTCCTTAAGGATACTGTTTTTTTTTTAAATCTAAGCCTGTTTTCATATTAGATATCGCAAGATATGATTTTTTTTTAAGATTTCGTTTCCTTCCTTCAAAATTTTGCATTGTATGCCACATGTAGCATACATTCCAATTTAATAACAACACAAAAAAATCAAGGAAATAACTATCATCGCCATAGATTATTAGTATGTTCGTTCGTTCATTCATACATAAATACATAGATCGTGAATGGAAATTCCAAAAATAAAACAAAAACAACAACAAAATTGGAATTTACATATTGCACTGCAGATGTTGTTGCACGTATTTGCTATTTGCATGGTATGTCGTCGCTGATCGGTTGGCTGGTTAGTTGGTCGAACGCTTAAAAAAGACTGCTGCCTCATAACTGGCCTTGCTTATAACACTATCGATCGATCGACAACAACGATGTGCCAACATTATTTACGATAATAATAATATTGGCTTACAACATTGTTGCCAATATTATTAAGTTAGGTATTTAGTTTTTTCTTTTCAACATCAACATCAATGACCATTATTGTTAAATGAAGTGGCGATGGTGGTAGTGGTGTTGTTGCTAAACTTTTGGGTTATGTTAGGTAGGAGATTATCCAGAGAGAGAGAGGGAGAGTGAGGGAGGGAGGAGAAACGTTGGTAAATGTGTCATGAAGTCATCATTCTTGGAAGGTGAAAAAATATTTTTAGAACATTTTCAATTAAGTCTCCACATATAAATGTTCCGCCTCATTCTAAGTTATGTTCATGGTCCAAGGCTCCCTTTTCCAACCCACGTGGTTGTAATTTGGTATTTCCTTTTCTTAGATGATTAAAAAATTCCTAACAGACGTTTTACAATTACATCACCCCCATACAAGGGTCATGTCGATATTTTCGGTATTTTAATACCCACTAGTAGTTCTGTTTTTCCGTCTACTGACATCACGACGAGCTCCCAAAATTTAAGATAGTCTTTAACCAGTAAGGAAAGTAGTAAAGTCGGACGGAGCCGACTATATGATACCCTTCATCACTGTGGGTATATTCAACAGATGAATCCTAATAGACGTAGAATTTTTGAAGGACCATTAACATGAAAATGGATCCATAAACATGTAATTCTGCAACCTATACTATATTTTTCATTTGGTCAGATACAGGGTTGCTTCAAGCTAGGTTATACCTACTTCAGTACGCTGTGCCAACTTTTTTGTCAATCGGCCTACCTTGGGGTCTTTGGTGAACTATTTATATATCGGCCGAAAATATATATGGGAGCTATATCTAAATCTGGATCGATTTTCAGGAAACTTAACACACATCATTCTAGACCTAATTCATTACGCTATGCCAAATTTCGCGCAAATCGGAAGATATATAGGGTCTTTGGTACACCATTTACATAAAATCGGACGAAAATATATATGGGAGCTATACCTAAATCTGGACCGATTTTCAGGAAACTTAACACACATCATTTTTCGCAATTTCAATAGGGTTCGTCCCTGGGCCAAATTTCATCCAAATCGGATCATAAATGCGACCTGTACTTTGTTAACAAAAATACATGGACGGACGGACGGACGGACATGCATAGATCAAATCAGAAAGTGATCCCATGCATATTCTCAAAAGGAACCATGGGTCTATCTCGATTATTTTTGCCTGTTACAAACATATGCACAAAGTCATGATACCCTGTACCAGAGTGTGGTGTAGCACAGTAGGGTAGGGTAGGGTTGGCCTTCCATTATTCGGAATTTGAACATTTTTAACCGAAGTGGCTGCAAGTTGATTTATTGGGTTCTTATTGGGTAGCAAATTACTTTACGAAAAATAATCAATATTGACCCTAGTTTCAGGATTGATCCTATATAACAGTATCCCCCAATTATTCGATATTTGTATTTTGAGTTCTAATTGTGCAGAAAATCTTCCTATAAATAATGATCACAATTGATAATCTTTTATGCTAGCCCCCATATAGATTACTTACTTAGCTGGCTTGTTACAGAACGGTTGTTCCATAACCCGAGTTAAAAGACCATCGGTCTTGTGCGCATCTCCTCCTATTTGAGAGACCATGTTCCGATATGTTGTATTGTACTTGGTCTTTCCATCTAATTCGTGGCCTTCACCTTCTGCGTGAACCATCAGTAGCTCGCTTTTCAGATTTCTATACGCGGAGCTATAGATTCAGTCTATAGCTCCGCGTATAGATTGAAAAGCTCGTGGTTCATTTGACGCAGATCGGCCTGTAGATCTTTCGATAATTTTTTCTCTCAAACACTCCAAGATTTGCCTCATCAGCGTGCGCAAGTACCCATGCTTCAGATCCATATAATAGCACGGGTAGTATCAGCGTCTTATAAAGTGTCAGTTTGGTTTGGCGGGAGGTGGCCTTGTTTCTAAACTGCTTACTTAGACCATAATAGCATCTGTTGGCAAATACTATCCTTCTCCGAATTTCAAAACTGATGTCATTCGTTTTATTTATGGTGGTACCAAGGCATATAAAATCTTTAACTACCTCGAAGCTGTAGTTTTATATATATCGATGCCATCGGCGTAGGCGAATAACAAGTGTTGTTTGGTGTACAGAGCGCCATTTCTGTTCACCTTTGCGTCTCGTATGACCTTTTCCAGCAGGATGTTAAAAAGATCACACGACAAACTGTAACCTTGTCTGAATCCTCGTTCGATATTAAAGGGATCCGATAGGTCCTTTCCGACTTTAAATGCTGACCTTGTGCCACTTAAAGTTATCCTGCATAGCCGCATTAATTTTGTAGGAATGCCGAACACAGACATGGATTTAAACACCTCTGAACGGATAGGGGTGTCAAATGCGGGTTTATAGTCGACGAATAGGTGGAATGTGTCGATGTGTTTTTCGTGAGCCTTTTCCAGGATTTGGTGCAGATTGAAAATCTGGGTAATGGTGGATTTGCCAGGTCTGAAACCGCATTGGTATGGCCCAATAATGTCATTGACCATTGGCTTCAGTCGTTCACACAGCACGCACTGTTTATGTGCGATGTGAAGGAAACTTATTCCTCTATAGTTGGCATATACCGTCTTGTCTCCTTTTTTGTGTACGGGACACAGGATGCTGAGGTTTCAATCATTGGGCATGCATTCCTCTAGCCAATTTGTACTAATCAGCTGGTACATGCTCCTGACCAGCATCTGACCATCAGTCTTGAATAGTTCGACTGGTAACCCATCGGCTCCTGCTGCTTTATTGTTCTTCAGCCGATCTTCAGCCGAAGCTTTTGAAAATGCTCCTTCCAGATCCTCAACATGCTGTCTGTATCTGTCACCAGGTTCCTTCTTTATCTCTACAGGAAGATGTGTCTGCGCCAAAGCCTTCGGTTTGGTGTTTTACTCGTTGGTAAAATTTCCGGACTTCATTATGACTCCTGTACATCTCGATTTCCACACGCTAACGATTTTCTTGTCCTTTCTTCTTTTTTCTGAAAATACGTTTCTCCTCTCTCCTTTTATCCCGATAAATATCCATCGCATTACGCATTGTTACAGTCTGCAGAGTTGCCCTATACGCTGCGTTTTTCACATTGGTAGCATTACGACACTCCTGTACCGTGGATTTATTGATGGTGGTTTTTGGTACCCAAGTGTAGCTTTTGCTGCCGTTTGTAGGGAGTGGGCAATTCTTTGCATTGTGCTTCTATACTATTATCCGGACAAGAAGTGTTTTCGTCAAGCAGGTAGGAAAGTAGAGCGGAGTAGGCCTCTGCTACCTGTTGTGTTTGCAGCTTTTCGACGTCGAATTTCCGTGTTGTGTTAGATCGCACCTTTGCTACAACATTAAGACGAGTGCAAACCTTGGCTGCTACAAGGTAGTGGTCCGGATCGATATTCGCTCCTCGGATCGATCGAACGTCGAATACACTGAATGAATGCCTTCCGTCTATCACAACATGATCAATTTGATTTCTCGTTGCCCCCATATAGCTGTACCTCGAAATTTCGGTATTTTGGGGTGCTTGAGTACTGTTCTGCTACAAATCCCCAAGTATCAATAGTCCCCTATATTACGGACCAGACCGAACTTTTTAGCTAGTTTTACGTCGTTACCATTTGAAACCATCCTCCGGTTTGAAGGATTTAATTTCCAAAGGTGAATTTTTTGGAAATTTACCATTCCCGCTACATTGGGTTCAGATTTTTAAATTACAAAAATGCTTCGCTAACAAGTTTTCTAATTTTTGTTTCTTTTGTTTTTTTAAGACCCATCGCATATCCTTGTCACAAATTTTCAATTTCCCTCCTTTTATTTTTGTTGTTAGATTTCTGTTTAATAACTGACCAACTGTTAAACATGGCAGCAGGCAGACAGAGTTCCAGCCTCAACCACTAATATTTGCTCAGCAACGGCGGTAGCAGTAATATAGGCTTCTTGCCACCAGTCTGCCTGTTGCTGCTGATTTCACTTATGAATTTTTTAGTTAAAAAAATATATAAAAAAACAAACCCAAACATGTTGTAAAGAGATTTTTTTAATTGAAATTTTGTATTTTAAATGAAATTGTTTTCAATATTTTTTGCGCTGCTGTTGTGTTCATATTTCTAACTAACTCTAAAACATTGTTGGCTGGTTATTAATATCATTATCATCATCATTGTGATCATCATTATTAATATGGGTATTATGAGCTTGATCATTATGGTTGTAAGCATTGTTTGTTGGTGCAAAAAGGTGGTTATGATTCAGTGGCGCATTGCCCAGCTAGACATGAGTGAGCTGCTCGCTCTATGGGAGGAGTATGTGAGAATGTATGAATTGGATATTTAACATGTTTTGGGTTGTTTGTTGGCTGGTGTCCCGAAGACAGTGGGTCCTACATGTGTGATTTGAGTTTTAATTAAATATGACTAAGGTGTCATGTGGTCCACTATCTGTCCGTGCTATTTGAGTGAAGTACGAAATATGGCGCCCAACCAACCTGATCTTAATTAACCACCCTAGTTTTTCTAGATAGTTTTTGCTTTCGAATGTGGATATTCACCCTGTGTTTATATCCTATTCAGCTACGTTGTCAAAGTATAATACGTTTTTGTTGGCCCCAAGGGAAACTATACAAATTTTTCTACTACGATCTTACCACTAGCTGAATTTAACTAAGTATACGTGTTCTTCTGTCCGCCTGTCTTTTATAAGTTGTAATTAAAGTACAGAACGCAGTTCTGGGTCATTCGTCGAAAAATTGTCCATGTATGTTCAGTTCTGGCCTTCTATGATATAAGTTCTGATATCTATAAGTTCTATATAAGACCTTAGGCCTTCTACAAGATTTAGGTCTTATATAAGATATTAGATAAGATATTGGGTGGCGTAGAGGATGATAGATACCAAGCAAGGCTGAACGAATTGCTATAATCCGTATAAAAGCGAAGTTCTTTTACATCAGTCTCATTTGCGCCCATGCTCCGAACGAAGATAAAGATGAACAGACCAAATACTTATTTTAGGAGCGCCTAGAAACAGCATATGACCGTTGCCCTGGACATGACATTAAAATTCTGCTAGGAGATTTTAATGCAAAAATCGGAAGGGAAAATATCGTTGGCCTCATCCGACAACGGCATGAGGTTGATTGACTTCGCGGCAGCAAAAAACATGGTAGTAAGCAGCACAGATTCAAGCATCTCGATATACACAAGGCCACCTGGATCTCTCCTGATCAAGTAACGAGAAATCAAATTAATCATGTTGTGATAGACGGAAGGCATTCATCCAGTGTTTTAGACGTCCGATCGATCCGAGGAGCGAATATCGATTCGGACCATTACCTTGTGGCAGCAAATGTACGCACCCGTCTTAATGTTGCAGCAAAGGTGCGATCTAATACAACACGGAAACTCGACGTCGAAAAGCTGCAAACACAACAGGTAGCCGAGGCCTACTCCGCTCAACTTACCCATCTGCTTGAAGAAAGCACTTCTTGTCCCGATAATAGTATAGAAGCACAATGGCAAAGAATTGCCCACTCCCTACAAACTGCAGCAAAAGGAACAATTGGGTACCAAAAACCACCACTAAGAAACTCATGGTACGATCAGGAGTGTCGTAATGCTACTGATGTGAAAAACGCAGCGTATGGGGTAACCCTGCACGCAGTAGCAACACGTAACGTGGTGGAGAATTATCGGGAGAAAGGAGAGAGGGGAACCAATAAGAGATGATGATATAGAGTGTATGCCACCTAGCCAAGATGAAGTCATAAAATCAATTAATCGGCTCAAGAACGACAAAGCAGCAGGAGCCGATGGGTTACCAGCCGAACTATTTAAGACTGGTGGCCAGATGCTGGTCATGAGCATGCACCAGCTGATAAGCACAATTTGGCTAGATGAATGCATGCCCAATGATTGGAACCTCAGCATCCTGTGTGCCGTGCACAAAAAATGAGACAAGACGATATGTGCCAACTATAGAGGAATAAGTCTCCTTCCCATTGCATATAAAGTGCTATCCAGTGTGCTGTGTGAACGATTGAAGCCAATGGTCAATGACATCATCGGACCATACCAATGCGGCTTCAGACCAGGCAAATCCACCATTGACAAGATTTTCACTCTGCGCCAAATCCTGGAAAAGACCCACAAAAACCACATCGACACATACCACCTATTTCTAGACTATAAAGCCGAATTCGACAGCCCTATCCGTTTAGATGTGTATAAAGCCATGTCTGTGTTTGGCATTCCTGCAAATTTAATTCGGCTGTGCAGGATAACTTTAACTGGTACAAGATCAGCAGTTAAAGTCGGAAAGGACCTATCGGAGCCCTTCAATACCGAACGACGATTCAGACAAGGTGACAGTTTGTCGTGTGATCTTTTTAACATCCTGCTGGAAAAGGTCATACGGAGACACAAAGGTGAACAGAAATGATACTCTGTACACCAAACAACACCTGTTACTCGCCTAAGCCGATGACATCGACATAATGGGTCGAACATTGAGAGCGGTAATAGCCACCTTTGAACAAATTGAGAAGGAGTCTGCCAAAAGTGGGTCTGGCAGTAAACGCGAGAAGACTAAGCTGATGGTATCAACGCGCAAGACGGCAAGTAGACTCGGACCAACTGTGGAACTTGAGAACTACAGCTTCGAGGTAGTTAAAGACTTTATATACCTTGGTTCCGCCATAAATAAAACGAATGACATCAGTTTTGAAATTCGGAGAAGGATTGTGATGGCCAACAGATGCTACTATGGTCTACGTAACCAGTTTAGAAACAAGGCCACCTCCCGCCAGAACAAACTCACACTTTACAAGACGCTGATACTACCCGTGCTATTATATGGATCAGAAGCATGGGTACTTGCGCAAGCAGATGAGGCAGCTCTTGGGGTGTTTGAGAGAAAAAATTTCCGAAAGATCTAGGGGCCGATCTGCGTCGACGATGAATATTGGCGTCGAATGAACCACGAGCTTTACAATTTATACGCGGACATCGACATAGTCAGTCGTATTGAGCTGCAGCGACTACGGTGGCTAGGCCATGATGTGCGGATGCATGAAAATGCCCCAGCTCAAAAGGCATATAAAAACGAGCCTACTGATGGTTCCCGTAGAAGGAGAAGGCCACGAATTAGTTAGAAAGACCAACTAGAAAACAACATCTTGGAACGTGGTCTTCCAAATTGGTGGACTTGCGCACAAGACCGACGCGCTTGGAAATCTTTTTTAAGCTCGGCTTATGGAACAACCGTTCTGTAACAAACCAGCTAAGTAAGTATAAGATATTAGATCTTCTATAAGAGATGAGGTATTATATATGATATATAAGAGATCTTCTGTTGACCTCAGAAAAAATTATTTAAAAAACCTAAGACTCGATAAGGCCTCAGCAAAATTTATTGAAAAATGACCCTTGCCTCATAAAAAAATTAATAAAAAAGGGCAACACATCATTTTTATATATCATTTCCTTCGATGGTATTTGAAATGGAGAAAACTACTGTATGTTTTCAATACCCCATTTGAAGTAGTAACCACCACCTCCGTTGTGTGGCCAAAAACACATCATCATCTCCTCAGCTCATATGAACATCATGAATTCCACGTACATCGTGATGATGCCAATAATAACAACCGCACCGCCAACAACAATCATGACGACGATGATGATGAAGATGGTTGTCGGTAGTTATGATTTCATTATGCTACAGTTGACTAAACATGTTATTTGTTAGATTTTCTGTCAGTGTATGAACAACCCGCCAGTGGGGCTGTTTGCCAACCAGCCATCCAGTCAGATTGCTAGCTAGGCTGGCTAGCCATCGACCTATTACATTCACATGCAAGATTTCTTGAATACCACAAAACAGCAACATTTCATGTGCAGATGCATGTGTTCACTGAACACTTGCACTTTTTTTCATGAAACGTTTTTTTTTTTTTTTTGTTTGTTTTCATGTTGTTGTTATTGCTGCTGTTGCAGTTTTTATTCCAAACGAACTAGGAATTTGAACAGGTATGTACTGTTCATGCATTTATGTTCACATATTCGTTCATTTGGCGAATATGTTCCCGTTCGTTCGTCTATCTGTCCGTCCAAAGTTTACCTTTTTGTAACTGTATTTTTTTTTTCTGTTCGTCTGTCTGTATTTTTGCTGTTTAAGAAAAAAACACAACAGCAAAAAAGCCATACTTTCTGCTGGCTAACTCTATTGATGTGTGATTTTTGTTCGCTGGCTTTCCTTTATGTCGCTGCTGCTGCTGTTACTCATTCCTAGCAAAAAAAACACGAAAATTGGAAAAAAGTGCCAGCCATTGCGACAACACTGGCCCGTCGAAGAAAGGTGGAAATGACTTTCACTTGACTAGTTAAGGTTTTTGCGCGAACAATTTTTTGTTCGTTTTGCTTTGCTGGCTTGCAGTGAAATTAATGCGAAACGAATTCGATTAGTTTGTTTAAATACTTTTGGGTTGCAGACCGGGATCATGCAATAGGAACTGTAAATTTTTTGGAAGATTCCGAAAATACTATTTTATTAGGGATTCAGTATGGTCCGTTTCATCAAAATTATTAAATTTTGCGCCGAACGTCAGAAACCAATTTTTTTCTAGGGTTCTACGTGTTTTACTAATCTTAGAAAATACGAGATACGAGATTATGGGTTTCACTGCCATATGTAAAATATTCAAAATTATAAAATGCTAAATATGGCGCCCGACGTTGCACACATTTTTTCTGGGGTCCTGAGTGCTTTACTAATTATGATATTTATGGGAATGTCAGATTATGGGTTAGAAATTGATGATCTTATGTTTCATTTTCTTTGTGGCGCCAAACGGGTTGAACATTTCATTAAATTTGAGAATATGAGAAGGTTTAGTTTACGTAATCCAAATTGGTTGCTTGAGATCTCCAAAAAATCTAATCCAATATCATTAAAATTATATAATGTTAATGGCGCCCAATGTCGAACACAATTTTTTTCTAGGGTCTTGTATATTTTATTAATTTTTGTACTTACGATTAGTCTTTTTAAATTCATTTTTTTTTTTTGGCGGTAGCAGGATTATTATATTTATAGTTTCCTCGGTTTGCAAGCGGGAGGAACTGTTATTTTTTGTAAAATCCGAAAAAAATGTATTTCAGTCCGGTATCAGAATGTCCAATATCTTCAATAGATATACTGGCAGGTACTTGAAATAAAAATATAGGGAACATACCAAAAAGTGTACCAATACCGAAATTTCTAGAAACCGATTACGGTTATATATATTGGTCCTAGACCCCATGTTTCTTTGGACCAAATTTGTTTCAAAAATGTTTGATTTCATCTGAACTTTGCCCATCTTATTCTTCCAAAATTAGTTCAAGTTCGAACATGGGGAATATCGGTTCACTCCTTCTGGTACCTCCCACACAGGGGCTAGGCCTAAATGCGGGCTACAGTTCATATATATATATATATATATATAAGGTTAATTATGGGGGCTACCAGAAAAAGTGGACCTATATTTATAATTTTTTGTGGAGATATTTAGTATCCAATAAGAACTCAATTTACCAAATTTCGGCTTATTCGGTTGAAAAACGAGCTCAAGAACCCCAAAATACCGAAAATTGTGGTGTACTGTTATATGTGAGCTATGCCTAAACGTGAATCGATATATCCCATCTTCGAACTTGGCCTGCCTGCAGATAAAAGACGACTCTATCATGATATAAGCCATCATCTTCTCAATTCCTTCAGAAGATAGCGTGATTACAACAGACGGACGGACATGGCTAAATCTTCTTAGAATTTTACCCTGATCAAGGATATATATACTTAATAGGGTCGGAAATTATTTTTTCGATGAGTTACAAACGGAATGACAAAATTAATATACCCTCCATACTATGGTGGAGGGTATAAAAAGGGGGTTATATGGGGACTACCCCAAAAAGGGGGTGCATATTAATAATTTTTTGTAGGGGAATTTGTTACCATATACGACTAAAAAATTTCAGCGAATTCGGTTGAAAAACGCGCTTAAGAACCCCAAAATACCGACATTTGGGGGGTACCCTTACATTTGGGGGCTACCAGAAAAAATGGACCTATGTTTACAATTTTTAGTGGAGAGATTTGCTACCCAATAAGAACTCAAGGTACTAAATTACAGCCAATTTGGTGGAAAACTATGATCAAAACCCCCAAAATACTGAAAATTAGAGGGTTCCGTAATATGGAGGCTACCAGAAAAAATGGATCTATATGTATAATTTTTTGTGGAGACATGGGGTACCCAATAGCAACTCAATATACCAAAATTCAGCGAATTCAGTTGAAAAACGCGCTCAAGAACCCCAAAATAACGAAAATTGGGGGGTACCCTTATATGAGTGCTATGCCTAAACGTGGACCGATATATCCCATCTTCGAACTTGACCTGCCTGCAGACAAAAGACGACTCTATCATGATATGAGTCATCTTCTTCTCAATTCCTTCAGAAGATAGCGTGATTACAACTGTGCAAAATTTTGGCGATCTATCTCAACTCGTTTAGATGCTAGAGTGATTACACCAGACGGGCAGACAGACGGACATGCTTAGATCGTCTTAGAATACTTTATAGGGTCAGAAATTATGAGTTACAACGGAAAAACAAAATTAATATACCCTCCATACTATGGTGGAGGGTATAAAAAAATCTAATTGAATATCATCAAAATTAAAAAATATAATAAAATGTGGCGCCCAACGTCAAAAAAACAATTTTATTATAGAGTCATGTGTGTTTTACTAACACTGGTACTTATGGTAGTATCGAAAATGTGGGTCCTTGTGTGTGATATTCTTCTGTGGCGCCCAACGAATTTGATTAGTCCGCGTAAATTCAATTCTAGTTCGTTTCACATCTGCAAAAAAAGTGGAATCCAGTATTTTACAAATTGAAATTGTAAATGTCGCCTATCCACGATAAAAATCGTCTATAAGATCCTGAATCTTTTACACATTTTTGAGCATATGATATGGTTATGATAATGGGTTCTGAATTCACGATCGATCGTCCCAAACTTCATATTACGTGTAATCTTCTTTTGTGCCGCCCCACGAATGTGGCCAGTCTTTTTAATGCATTTTTGTTTGTGGCGGAATTAGTATGGATGCTTGATATTTGATTTGGGACTTATGAAAGGTCCAGTTTGCGCTATCCGAATCGGTCATTTGGCATTTTCAAAAAATCATATCTGAAATCTAATCGAATATCATTAAAAGTATAAAATTCATGATATGGCGCCCAAAGTCACAAATAACATTTTACCTAGGCTCCTGAATGTTTTATACATTTTGGTACATATGAGAAGGCCCATATTATGGGTTGAAATTTTATGGTCAGTCGTCTCCAACAACATCTTATGTGTTTTCTTCTTCTGTGGCGCCCAACGAATTCAATTTATCTATGGCAATTTAAAATATGGGACCCAACATTCAATTTTTTAGTACAAAAAGTTGAATGAATGTAGCTAACCTCAATATTTCAATAGGATTATTTCGTCTCAGAATTCGTCTTCTATTATGTCCAATACTATCAAATGTGTAAAATGTTGCGTCCAATGTCAAAACCAAAATTTGTCCTAGGGTCCTAAAGTGTCTTTAATTTTGATATTTGAGGTTTAAAGATGTCTCAACTACAAATTTTCAATATAGAACTAAGTTTTGACATTATAAAATATATCCTCTTAGAAAATGTTCAAAATAAGTCAAAGTTTTGAAATGGTAAAATTTATCCTCGCAGAAAGTGTTCAGTATAGGTTCCCGTCCCTAATTTATTTCCCAACCGGTGTAAGATGTCCGGATTGTAAAATGTAATATAGGAACCAATGTCCGATTATATGTAACAATTCAAGCGCAGCCGGTTTCATGTACCCCTAAGTTTTCTTGCTCTTTCTCCTGCTCCGAGCCGGAATCGAGAAAAAATCGGACATCATTACAGCAGCAGCCCCCTTGCTTTATGCCTGTTGGTGGAATACCCGAATTATAATCAAATTTCCTATCAGCGGCGGAGAGATTGTCAAACGGTATAAACGGAAAATGTGGCTAGAACATCTAAAATGCAGCAACGTGGGTATTTCCCTGTATGGATGTGAGTCGAATACCCGAATTAAAATCAAATGTCCTAGCTAAAGCATTGGTACTATCAAAAGATGCCCTTCACCACTTTTGGTATATTTGTACATATATATCCATACAATTGAATGTCAATATTCCCTCGAAGAACGTTCGAAATACATATGGAAGCTAGTGATCTGCGCCAATTAAAAAAAAAAAACTATAACGTCATTCAAGCCTCAATTTGATACGTTTTGCAAAATTTTGTGTTAATCGCACAAACATTAGGAGTTTGGTACACAATTTATGTAAAATCGGACGAATATATATGTATATGTGGGAGCTATATCGAAATCTGACAGACTCTAGACTCAATTCAGTACGCTATGTCAAATTTCGTGCCAATCGAAAGGTATATAGGGACATGGGGGCATCATTTACATTAAATCGGACGAACATATATCTGAAGCGTGTTCTGGTATATCCTATGTATAATGTGGCGCCCAACGTTTTGAATTTAGATAATATTCAAATTATTCAAATATTAAATTTGTCATTCAAAACCTCGATATATTGGCCGCAATTTTATATCTTGAATTCTCAACAGGTGGAAAGCATTTCCACCAAAAATTATCAGTATCATGTATATCCTCATATAATGCTACCTACCGATTTACATGTTCATACCCTTCTCCACACTGTGGTACAGGGTATTATGTCTTTGTGCATATGTTTGTAACAGGCAAAAGGAAACGAGATAGACACATGGTTCCTTTTGAGAATATGCATAGAATCCTTTTTTGAGTCGATTTATGCATGTCCATGTTAAATTGTAAACAAAGTACCGAATTGGATAAAATTCAAAAATCGTTCAGATTTAGATATAGCTAAATAAATAGTGCACAAACTCCCAATATTTATGCGATTAAGACAGAATTTTGTATGTAAATGGTACACGAAATTTCCAATATTTGTCCAATTTTGGTTATCGAATAAAATTGAGTCAGGAACGATGTATGTTAAGGTTTGTGTAAATCGGTTCATATTTAAATATAGGTTTTATGTATATTTTCTTCCGATTTTTTTGGAAATGACTGTTAACAGAATTGGCTGCAATTTCGTATTCTTCACAGAACATTCAATGTTTATAATGACAAAAACTGCATATAAAAGTCCCAACTGATTTTAGGTATTTTGAATGTCCAACTCATGGTACAGGGTATAAAAAGATCGGGACAGATAGGTTTATTGATGATTGTCTGCCCTTTTATTCACAGGTATTTTTGTAGGCTGAGGTGTCCCCTAAGAATACCTGTCAGCCTGAACATTTATCTTTAACTAAGTAGCCGAATTGGTTTGGTTTTAGCTTCGCTTGGTTTTCCTTATAATAACTGTGAGTGTTTTGAGACCCTTTAGGATTACGATAATTTGTGTGCGTATTGGTATTCGTAGTGAAATATCACATCTTGGTTCACCTACAGATTACTGAGGCCCAGTAGTAAAACATTTATTACCAATTTTGATTATGATTTTAACTCGACACGCCAATTTTCAGTTGAAACTTTAAAATGATATCTTTGCAATATATTTTTTATTTAAATTCAATAACTGGGCACAATAGTGTAGGATATAATTCAAATTCGAATTCAAATGAATGAATGAATCCACCTAACGATGGCAGACACACCTTATCGTTTCAGCCTAAATGAAATTGACTGACATCAAATGAATGTCAAAACAATGCCATTTGGTTTGAATACAATATTCAGCTAAAGCTACACAACGTTGGATAATGTTAGAGGAGGTTGGAGAACTAGTCAGTCTGTCAGATGAACGGGAAGTGGGGATGATGACGATGACAACGACGACGACAATGTAACCTTCTCATGTGTCATTATTTAATTGTTGCATCAAAATGTTAAATCAAAAAAATATAAACAAAAAACTATGAAATACCAACAACCACCAACACCAGTCCGAACAACAACTGCCACCTTACGACAACAATTACGTTTGTAGTTTGTTTGAGATGATGCCGTTTTGTTGTGTCAGTTATGTCTGTATATTTCAAATGTTTTGAGAGTGCCAAACGAAGCATACACACACACACAAAATCGAAACACCGCCATCAAAATGTCAATATTAATTTCGTTTAATAAGAGAAATAAATATAGACCGCATGATTATAAGTGTGAACGATGATTTCGTTTTTTTTTTCACATTACGACAAGTGTCGTAATTGTTGTAAATTTGTAGTAAAGTTTGAGGGTTGTTTGTTTGGAGAAAATATTTGCAGTGTAAGTAATTTAAAAATATGCTAAAAATGTCTTCCAAAACTCATATTGGAAAATATTAAAATTTCAAGGAAATATCATTTTGGGCGCCATAATTTGCAAAGTTCAAATTTCAAATATTGCAATGCTTCTATACAAGGTTCGTTATCTATGATGGTTCTTCGGTTAGATGAACCGAATTGCCGGAAGACGACAATATTAGAATAGCCGATATTGCGGAATTTCCCAAAACATCGGTCCATAATTGCGATTAGTAGAAAAAGGCTAAAGTTGTCACACTTTCTGTATTTTTCGCAAAAATCTCTCAGCTAATCATCATCGTCAACTAACTTACTTTTACTTACTTAGCTGGCTTGTTATAGAACGGTTGTTCCATAAGCCGAGCTTAAAAAAGATTTCTACTTGGTCTTTCCATCTAATTCGTGGCCTTCCCCTTCTACGGGAACCATCAGTAGGCTCGTTTTTATATGCCTTTTGAGCTGGGGCATTTTCATGCATCCGCACAACATGGTCTAGCCACCGTAGTCGCTGCAGCTCAATATGACTGACTATGTCGATGTCCCCGTATAAATTGTAAAGCTCGTGGTTCATTCGACGCCGATATTCACCGTCGACGCAGATCGGCCCCTAGATCTTTCAGAAAATTTTTCTCTCAAACACCCCAAGAGCTGTCTCATCTGCTTGCGCAAGTACCCATGCTTCTGATCCATATAATAGCACGGGTAGTATCAGCGTTTTGTAAAGTGTGAGTTTGGTCTGGCGGAAGGTGGCCTTGTTTCTAAACTGCTTACTTAGACCATAGTAGCATCTGTTGGCCATCACAATCGTTCTCCGAATTTCAAAACTGATGTCATTCGTCTTATTTATGGCAGTACCAAGGTATATAAAGTCTTTAACTACCTCGAAGCTGTAGTTCTCAAGTTCCACAGTTGGTCTGGACGTCTTGCGCGTTGATACCATCAGCTTGGTCTTCTCGCCGTTTACTGCCAGACCCACTTTGGCAGACTCCTTTTCAATTTGTTCAAAGGTGGCTGTTACCGCTCGCAATGTTCGACACTTTATATAGATGTCATCGGCGTAGGCGAGTAACATGTGTTGTTTGATGTACAGAGTGCCATTTCTGCTCACCTTTGCGTCTCGTATGACCTTTTCCAGCAGGATGTTAAAAAGATCAAACGGCAAACTGTCACCTTGTCTGAATCCTCGTTCGGTATTGAAGGGCTCCGATAGGTTCTTTCCTACTTCAAATACTGACCTTGTGCCACTTAAAGTTATCCTGCATAAGGCTGTCGAATGCGGCTTTATAGTCGACAAATAGGTGGTATGTGTCAATGTGTTTTTCGTGGGTCTTTTCCAGGATTTGGCGCAGGGTGAAAATCTGGTCAATGGTGGATTTACCAGGTCTGAAGTCGCATTGATATGGTCCGATGATGTCATTGACCATTGGCTTCAATCGTTCACACATCACACTGGATAGCACTTTATATGCGATGGGAAGGAGACTTATTCCTCTATAGTTGGCACATATCGTCTTGTCTCCTTTTTTGTGCACGGGACACAGGATGCTGAGGTTCCAAACATTAGGCATGCATTCATCTAGCCAAATTGTGCTGGTGCATGCTCCTTACCAGCATCTGGTCACCAGTCTTGAATAGTTCGGCTGGTAACCCATCGGGTCCTGCTGCTTTGTTGTTCTTGAGCCGATTAATTGCTTTTATGACCTCATCTTGGCTATGTGGTATACACTCTATACCATCTTCTCTTATTGGTTCTGGGGTATCTTCTACATCGCCAACAGCCTTCGGTTTGGTGTTTTACTCGTTGGTAAAATTTCCGGACTTCATTCTGACTCCTGTACATCTCGATTTGCTCACGCTCACGTTTTTCTTGTTCTTTCTTCTTTTTTCTGAAAACACGTTTCTCCTCTCTCCCTTTCTCCCGATATTTCTCCATCACGTTACGTGTTTTACCTGTCTGCAAGGTTGCCCTATACGCTGCGTTTTTCACATCAGTAGCATTACGACACTGCTGATCGTACAATGGGTTTTTGGTGGTGGTTTTTGGTACCCAATTTTTCCTTTTGCTGCAGTTTGTAGGGAGTGGGCAATTCTTTGCCATTGTGCTTCTATACTATTATCGGGACAAGAAGTGCTTTCTTCAAGCAGGTGGGTAAGTTGAGCGGAGTAGGCCTCGGCTACCTATTGTGTTTGCAGCTTTTCGACGTCGGGTTTCCGTTTTGTGTTAGATCGCACCTTTGCTGCTACATTAAGACGAATGCTAACCTTGACTGCTACAAGGTAGTGGTCCGAATCGATATACGCTCCTCGGATCGATCGGACGTCTAAAATACTGGATTAATGCCTTCTGTCAATTTGATTTCTCGTTACTTGATCAGGAGAGATCCAGGTGGCCTTGTGTATGTCGAGATGGTTGAATCTGGTGCTGCTAACTACCATGTTTTTACCTGCCGCGAAGTCAATCAACCTCATGCCGTTGTCGGATGTTTCTTCATAAAGGCTGAATTTTCCAACGGTGAGGCCAAAGATATTTTCCCTTCCGATTTTTGCATTAAAATCTCCTAGCAGAATTTTAATGTCATGGCCAGGGCAACGGTCATATGCTGTTTCTAGGCGCTCGTAAAATATGTCTTTGGTCTGTTCATCTTTATCTTCGGTCGGAGCATGGGCGCTTTTATACGGATTATAGCAATTCGCTCATCTACTGGAGTGAATCTGGAGACAAGGTCTTTTATTCTCCTGTTAACCATAAATCCACAGCCAAATTCATGTCTCGTTTCATGGCAGCTATAATACAGGGCGTAATCGTCTGATTTACTTACGTCTGTCCCTTTCCATCGCATTTCCTGTAAGGCAATAATATCGGCACATTCCAAGTTCAGATTCGCAGATAGTGGTTCTTTATACGTTTGCGGGGGTCGTCAACATGAGGGGGGTTTGGTTTTCTTTTTCTTAGCTTTTTCATAGGAGGTTGGGTTTTCCGAGAGTGGGCAACTAACCCGATGCCTCAACCCATTTTTTATAGTTCTTATGGGTGAACTCGCGGCACATTTTAGCTCAATATTTCATTGGGTGATGAGAATAGCTCCCCAGGTGGCACCGCGGGGAGGTCAGTGTCCACAATTGAGATGAAAGAGGGACCAAGATAAGCCTGGATTTCGCCATGTTAAAGCCAATCAGAGCCGTTGCTTGGTATCTATCATCCCCTACGCCACCCACTCAACTAAACAAACAACTAATTACGAATCCAATGTCAAGCAAACTTAGAAATTTCGCCATGGTTCATATTCACCAAACCCCTGACAACGGATGACCCCATACACCTCAATAGGCCATCTCATACGAATGCCAAACTAACTAAAGATCAATGACAACAACACCATAAGCAAAGTAACAATAATTAACACTAGGGACCGCACATTGCCATTGTTATGGGTTAAAATGTTGGTTGGATAGAGTTGTTGTTGCTGTTGGAATAGCATCAAGAACAAATGTTTGTATGAAGCATCATACCTTTTAGTTTTTTTTTCTAGTATTGTTCAAGGCGTCTGTCTCTACAAGGTCAAGATTTGTTGTATTCAACTTGTGTAAAACAGATTTCAGATGCCATTGCTAATGTGGTTTTTGTTGTCTTTACTTGAATGCATGCTATTGTTGTTGTTAGTGTTGTTTTCCAAGTTGTTTTTCGTTGATGCTAAATCCGAAGAAGTAGGAGGGGTAGTTAGACCCCCCTCTTCATTTAATGGGTGTTAATTACAAACAAAAAACTTCTGTGAAAAATCAACTGAAAATAAAAACATTTTTTGTTTTGGTCTGCTTCTCTACTACAGAACATACACCCATTTATAAATTCCCAGTAAATAATGGCGCTACGCGCTACCGACATTGTATCATCACAGAAAACAAAAAATGTGTAAAGTGATGTCTCGTCATATAGTGACTAAATAAATACGAGACTTCGTTAAGTTGCCATTATAGTAACAACAGATGAGCTTAGAATAACAGCAATAAGTAATTGTATTTTTTGAAAAATAAAGCAAATTGTGAAGAAGATGGGGTAAAATTTGGGCAGGCCGAATATTGTACAGTCTTTGTCAGGCACATACATTCAAAATACTTCAAATCGATCGGTACTATGCTATGCTAAATTACTGCTAGAAGAAAATGAAGTACAAAACTTAGGAACTTGAACATACCGAAAATGAACCATGGTCTTTATATGGGGGCTATTTAGAAACATGATCTTATACTAAAGCCAGTAAGGAAAGTTCAAATGTCGGACGGGGCCGACTATATGATACCCTTCACCACTTTGGGTACATACAAGAGATGCTCATATGTACATAGCATCTTAGAAGGAGCATTGAAATGGAAACGGACGAAATTAACTGTGTGAAGTACATAGATATTTAAAATAAATTAAAACAACTCATACACATACCAGTCAAAAATTTATGAAAAATTTAATATCTGTCATCGAGAAAAATATGTGTATGATACATAAATAAATGGACGTATTTGAGCAACCATGGCATCCACAATTTGGTATGCTGCAGCACAGGGCGCTATCCAAAATTTATCTCGACACAAAATCCAATACACGTTATTCTTGGTTCGATTGTGCACGAATTCGTCCTAAGCGGACAAATTTAAGTTATTTGGTACATCATTTTGATGAAATAGGATGAAGATATATGTGGAAGCTATATCTAAACCTGAAACGTCTTCAATTCAATACATTATGCAATATTTCATGTAAAGCGAACAGACATAGGCTCCTCCATTTTCCTCATTTGCATAAAATCGGATAAAAATATATGAGGGAGCTATATCTACATCTGAACCTATTTCAGCAACAAAATAACAGAATCTATGGTGCACCATTTACATAAAACAGGACTAAAGTATATATGTGACCTATATTTAAATCTTAACCGATTCCAAACTTAACAAAAAGCATTGTGGACTTAATTCCATTCTTAGCTGCGCCATTTACATAAAATCGGACGAAAATGTATATGGAAGCAATATGTAAATCTTAACCTATTTTAAGAAAACTTCACTTGTAGTAACTTCAATACGGATAGGAACGACTAAACGATATTACATACCTGTAACCTATTTACACCAAGCTTAACTACTGTTCCTGTATTATCGGGTAGGCGTAGAATATTTGGAGGTCCCTTGACACTTTTAAAGGAAATTCAATATTTTATTGACCGATAATGTACAATTTCCCAAAAAAATAGGTCCGCAATTGCGATTTGTACTTCGTTAACATTTTATGGTAACTTCAATACGGTATGAAAACTTTTGTCTCTATCGGAAAACATTGACTGTATGGTGCTCCGTTTACATAAAATCGGACGAAATTATATATGGGATCTATATCTATATCTGAACCGATTCCAACAAAACTTTGCATACATCAATCTGAACTTAATTCAGTAAGCTGTGTAAAATTTTGTCTTAATCGGACCAATATTGGCAGTATGGTACTCCATCTACTTAAAATCGGACAAAAATATATATGGGAGCTATATATAAATCTGACCCGATTTCAACAAAATTTCGCGGACGTTAACCTGCAGTAAATTTAGTACGCGGTGCAAAATGTTGTCTCAATGGGACAAACATTGACAGTATGGTGCGCCATTTACATAAAATGGGAGGAAACTATATATGGGAGCTATATCCGATTCCTACGAAACTTCCCATACATTAATTCAGTAAGCTGTCCAAAATTCTGTCTCAATAGGACAAATATTGGCAGTATGGTGCTCCATTCACATAAAATCGGACGAAAATATGTATGGGAGCTATATCTAAATCTGAACCGATTTTCTCCATTGGACCAGATAAGTGACATATGCCAAATTTTTTTATCGGATCATAAATGCGACCTGCAATACATGGACAAACGTATGGACATGCATAAATCGACTCAGAAAGTGATTCTATTCATATTCATATTCATACGGGACCGGGTAGATAAAGTCCACATATGCTGGTCTATCTACAGAAGAACTTTAGGCTTTAAAAGGGGCTTTTATCCAAAAATTTTACACTTTATCCGTAAGAACGTGGGATAGTGGAACACGAGCAAACAAGCCACCTGGAAACTGTCGTTACACAGATGGCTCACAGCTAGCTAGCTGGGAAATCTAGAATGGGATTTTTCATAGAAGATTCGAGAACCTAAATTTCACTTAGCCTATCAGTTCACAATACGATCTTACAGACGGAGCTTCAGCCCATAACGGCGTTTCTGAATGTTTTAGTCTCATACGAATCATATGGGTACAGAGTTACATATAAATAATAGGAAACGAGGTAGGTAGCTAATATATTCGCCAGAAGTGCGACAGACAGACCTACAATAGATGTAGATAATGCCAAACCCTTCAGAGCAACTCGTCTAGAACTAAGGTTATGGGTAAAGGAAATCCACACAATTCTTTGGACTGGAAAAAACAAAAAAAATTAATGGGGAGACCCTAGCGAGGATAAGAAAAAGAAAATCTTAACTCTAAACAAAAGTGGGATCAGCAGACTGGTCGATCGGGCCCTTACACAAGTTTGGATGCGAGGGGAGCAATTGGTGTAGTGTGTGGAGTAGGCATCGGAATGTTAGAACATTTCCTATGCCAGCCTGCCCAGCCTTTTCAAGCTACCGAACCCATTTCATAGAAAATAAAATAACCTACCTAACCGACCTAAGGGAATGTGAATGGGAAAACCCTGAATGACTTCACTACAAAAGAGAATGCCTAGACGTTTAGGCCAATCAAATTCAAAGACGACTCCTTCTCTAGAGCGCTACGTACAGGCTTAAGTGTATGTCCTGATATTGTATATGTGGTGGTATAAACCACCCCTCTTTTCAACTTAACATAACCCTAGAGACATTTTGGGGAGTTGACACATGTTTTTCGATAAAATTGACTGTAATTTTATATTCTAGACTCTCATTGGGTAGTTATTATGTTGGTGTTTTTAGACACGATTTTGAACAAACTTGGCTTTAGTTCGATATTTGGTATATGGTATATGTATTCCAAAAACCAGTAAGGAAAGTAGTAAAGTCAGACGAAGCCGACTTTATGATAGGAAAATATATATGTAAGCTATATCCAAATCCGAACCGATTTCAACGTTGAAGGTCATATTTTGGGTCCGAAGTGGATCATGTACTTAAAATCACACGGAAATATATATGGGAGCTATATATATATATATATTGTTCCCATCGGTCATATATTGAGCCATTGCTTCAGTATTGCCTTAAAATCGGACGAAAATATGTAAGGAGCCATATCAAAATCAAAACCGATTTCAATAACACTTTTCTTTTGTGTTAATCGTCTTTACTTTGGGTCTTTGGTGCACCATTTACATAAAATCGGATAAAACTATATATGGGAGCTATAAATAAACTTAAACCAATTTAAGGCGAAACTTTCCACACTGTAGGTTATACTAACTTCAATATGTTGTGCAAAAATTTGTGCCAATCGGGAATATTTTAGGTCTTTGGTGCACATTAACTGAAAATCGGAAGAAACTATATATGGGAGCTATATCTAAATCTGAACCAATTTCAGCGAAACTTTCCACATAGTAGGTTATACTACCTTCAGTACGTTGGGCTTCATTTACTGAAAATCGGACGAAACTAGATATGGGAGCTATATCTGAATCGATTACAACAAAACTTGGCACTCGTTAGGCTGTACTAACTTCAGTCCTTCGTCCTTGGGCCAATTAAGGGGACCCACCTCCACTTTCGGGGTCAACAATTTTGTTGATATAATTCGAATCTAAACTAATCAAAGAATGTCCCTACAAAATTTCAAATGAAAATCTCAAGAACTCTTGAAAATATAGCCGATTTATTGTGTCAGCATCAAGTGACGGCTGAAGGGCTTCTCAAACTTTAAACGCGTTTTCTCTAAACATTTTTATGCGAATGGCGGGCACGATAACTCAAAAACTTATAACCCAATCGACTTCAAATGTTTACACGTTTCTCTGTGAGTGTATAGCTATCGTATGAACTAGCCAATCGGTGAAGATCTTCCTTATTTATACCCTTCACCACACTGTGGTACAGGGTATTATGTCTTTGTGCATATGTTTGTAACAGGCAAAAGGAAACGAGATAGACCCATGGTTCCTTTTGAGAATATGCATAGAATCACTTTCTAAGTCGATTTATGCATGTCCGTCCGTCTGTCCATGTATTTTTGTGAGCAAAGTACAGGTCGCATTTATGAACCGAATTGGATGAAATTTGGCACAGGTCACTTATTCGGCCCAAGGACGAACCCTATTGAAATTGGGAAAAATCGGTTCACATATATATATTTAACCGATTTAATGTAAACGGTCCCTATATATCTTTCGATTTGCACGAAATTTGGTACAGCCTTATCATTTAAGTCTAGAATGATGTCTGCCAAGTTTCGTGAAAATCGGTCCAGATTTAGATATAGCTCCCATATATAGTTTCGTCCGATTTCACGTAAATGGTGCCCCAAAGTCCCTATATATCTCTTGATTTGCACGAAATGTAGCATAACGTACTGAATTAAGCCTAGAGTGATGTCTGCCAAGTTTCGAGAAAATCGGTCCAGATTTAGATATAGCTCCCATATATAGTTTCGTCCGATTTCATGTAAATGATGCCCCAAAGTCCCTATATATTTGGCAAAACGTACTGGATTGAGCCTAGAATTATGTCTGCCCAGTTTCGAGAAAATCGGTCTAGATTTAGATATAGCTCCCATATATAGTTTCGTCCGATTTCATGTAAATGGTACCCCAAAGTCCCTATATATCTTTCGATTTGCACGAAATTTGGCATAACGTACTGAAATAAGCCTAGAGTGATGTTTGCCAAGTTTCGAGAAAATCGGTCCAGATTTATATATAGCTCCCATATATAGTTTCGTCCGATTTCATGTAAATGGTACCCCAAAGTCCCTATATATTTTTCGATTTGCACGAAATTTGGCATAACGTACTGAAATAAGCCTAGAGTGATGTTTGCCAAGTTTCGAGAAAATCGGTCCAGATTTATATATAGGTCCCATATATAGTTCGTCCGATTTCATGTAAATGGTGCCTCAAAGTCCCTATATATCTTTTGATTTGCACGAAATTTGGCATTACGCACTGAATTAAGCCTAGAGTGATGTCTGCCAAGTTTCGAGAAAACCGGTCCAGATTTAGGTATAGCTCCCATATATAGTTTCGTCCGATTTCATGTAAATGGTGCCCCAAAGTCCCTTTATGTCTTTCGATTTGCACGAAATTTAGCATAACGTACTGAATTGAGTCTAGAATGATGTCTGCCAAGTTTCGTGAAAATCGGCGAACTCTATTGAAATTGGGAAAAATCGGTTCAGATTTAGATATAACTCCCATATATATATTTAACCGATTTAATTTAAACGGTCCCTATATATCTTTCGATTTGCACGAAATTTGGTACAGCCTAATCATTTAAGTCTAGAATGATGTCTGCCAAGTTTCGTGAAAACCGGTCCAGATTTAGGTATAGCTCCCATATATAGTTTCGTCCGATTTCATGTAAATGGTGCCCAAAAGTCCCTATATATCTCTTGATTTGCACGAAATGTAGCATAATGTACTGAATTAAGCCTAGAGTGATGTCTGCCAAGTTTCGAGAAAATCGGTCCAGATTTAGATATAGCTCCCATATATAGTTTAGTCCGATTTCATGTAAATGATGCCCCAAAGTCCCTATATAGCTTTCGATTTGCACGAAATTTGGCATAACGTACTAAATTGAGCCTAGAGTGATGTCTGCCAAGTTTCGAGAAAATCGGTCCAGATTTCTTTATAGCTCCCACATATAGTTTCGTCCGATTTCAGGTAAATGGTGCAACAAAGTCGCTATAGGGGAGACTGGGGCACCTTCGGCACTTTTTTTTTTAGAGCTCTACATCTCAGTACTTATTCAACATATATAACAACTTTATGGCTGATTATTGTCCTCAGACACTTAATTATAAAAAATAGTACCAAAAAGATATAAAAAAATAGTATTAGTTAAAAAATTTTACAGTTTTGTAAAAAAAGTGAAATTCGCCGAATGTGACCCTACCCGGGGTAGCTTCGGCATTTGATGGGGCACATTCGGCAACATAGTCATAGCCGGGTAATTGTCATCGGTATCAGTCTGGTTGAAATTCTGATACTCTAAAGGCTCTATTTGGTTTTAATACGCCACACAATGTTTGAATTATAGGGCTTTATTTTCTAACGGCGTACGTTTACATCTCAAGCTCGCACACAACATCAGAAATAAGGGTTTTCTATCGCATTTTCGTAAATACAAAAACGTTTGATATTATATATGCAATTTCGGACCATATTAAAGGATTAGTTTTAAAGACAAACTCAAAAACATTTTAAGGAAATAATATTGCACAATCTGTATATGGCCGAATGTGCCCCACTTTAAAATGCTTAATGTACCCCGAATGTACTTTTTATAGTTTTTTTTTTCATTTTTTTCGATCAGTTTTTAAAAACATTATATTTTTAAACATTTCTATAATAATACACATCGTAGTTAACCACTTTTTAATAATATTGTCTTAAAAATTTAAAAAGTTTTATACGCGAAATACTTACGAAGTGGAATTGAAATATTACAGAAACATCTATAAAAATATAAAAACCCATGTACATAAATAAGTTTATTAGCTAGAAATTTCAAACTTTGTGTCAGTTATTTATTTCGATATTCGATACCTATGCATCGAAACTAGTGATGTACGGTGAGAGCTTCATATCGAAAACGCGATTGCCGAAGGTGCCCCGATGCCGAAGGTGCCCCAGTCTCCCCTATATCTTTCGATTTGCACGAAATTTGGCATAACGTACTGAATTGAGCTTAAAGTAATGTCTGCCTTGTTTCATGAAAATCGGTCAAGATTTAGATATAGCTCCCTTTTATTATAGATTGATTTTAAGTAATTGACGCACCAAGGAACCAATAGGCTGATAGTAAAGTTCTGAAATTAGTATAACCTAACCTGTGACAGGTTTGTTTGAAATCGCTTAATATTTGGATAGATCTTCCATATATATTTTCGCCCAATTTCAAGTAAATTGGTCATCAAACTCCTCATGTTAGTCAGATTGACATCAAATTTTGAGCAACGTACAAAATTGAGCATAGAATTACGTAGTTTCGTTTTCAATTTATATTTGTTGGAAGTCGATTGGCATACTTTATGAATAGATCTAGGTAGATTCACATTTAGATAAATATCATATATTTTTTTTCATCCAATTTTATGTTATGTTATAGTTAATATACCCATAGTGGTGAAGGGTATCATATAGTCGGCCCCGTCCGACTTTACTACTTTCCTTACTGGTTTTTAACTTGGATTTTGGTAAAAAATCGGCGATTTTCCAAAAATATTTTTTCAAAGGTTCACCATTTTGTTAATTTTGGAGCGAAGTCAATAATCCTAGTTCATACGAGAGCCAGACATGTACTCCTTGTAACACCGTTGGAATTTTCGGATTCCGATGTTTCAGTGAGGAGTTATCATGCCCGCCATCAAAAATAAGGACATTTCTTTTATTACAAAAAACAATAACAAACATTTTTTGTGAATTATTTTTCTTCTAATTTAAATCTTCAAGTATATATGTGTTAAGTTACAAACCTTAACAAATATTGGTTTTGATTTACCAGCCCATTGAAAATCTTGAAAAAATAAAATCTAGAATGGGGGGGGGTTCCCTTAAGAGAGCCGTGCCAGATTTCAACAAGTTCGGGTTATAAATGCGACCTATACTTTGTTTACAATTTAAATTTGACAGATAGACGGATGGACGGATGAATATTATCAAAAGGAACCATGGGTCCATCTCGTTTCCTTTTGCCTATTACAAACAATTGCAAAAAGACATAATACCTTATACCGCAGTGTGGTGAAGGGTATAAAAACAGAAAACTGGTTGAGACCTTAATGTGTGGGCATTGTCAAAACATAGACCTATAAATGTCCAATTAGAGGCCTTTCAGTTGGGAAATGTGGTTGAAACTTTCAAAATACTGAAAACGGTGCGGAATCTTTATGTGGGAGCTATGTGAAAACAAATATCGTTATTGACAAATTTCAGCGTAGATGTATGTCAGCCTCCAAAAACGCGGAATGCCATATTACAGAGCTTTCTGTTAGGAAATGCATTTACAACCTTCAAAAATACTGAAAAATATGAGGTATGGTAATATTAGAAGACATAGTACAGCCACTTCGGTTGGACCATATGGTTAAAATACCGGACATTGTACGGTTCCGTAATATGGGAATTATTCTAAAATTTTAATAGCAAATTATCTACTCTTCAAGATATATTTCAAATATTTCGGATCATACCCTAATATCCACAGTTGGGCGACCATGACATTTTTAGCCGATCAGGAATAAATAAAAAATATTTTTAAAAAATATTTTTATAACCTCCAATATAATAAAAATTCTATATTTAGTCTATTGAAGTCAAGAGAGAGAGATTTACTAACGTCTTCACAGAAACCTTTTGGCAAAAATTTACATTGGCATATACCCCATATAAAAGTACCGATCGAGTTAAGGTACTCAGACGGTTTTACTTGTTCTATGCAATCGAGAATTTAGAGACTCTTCTTAAATGTATATTTTTAAAGAGATAAAATCTATGGCTATTATATGGCAGCCTTTCAAAATCGAATTAAAAGTTTCCATTTTTGCGAAATTCTTATAATAAAAAAAAAACATGTATTTATACCCAAGCATTTGGGGTTGTCAATCTCCATGCATGGTTCACACATGAATCGCTTTGAGTAAAAATATATAAATACCTAATGATTCATTATTCAATAATTTCTGCATATCAATAAGTTTATTTATAAATATTATTATTTGGAAAAAAATAAAGAATTACATTGAGGTCATAGACCTAAATTTCTAAACAAATTTCTCTCCAAACAAAAAAGAGAAACAGTCAGTCAGTTCATCAGGTGTTATTAACCTCTAATTTCTTTTCAGAGTTTGAACATGTACGACAACTGGTAGCCGTGGACATAGTACACCACACTAAGTGTCCCGCAATGGACGACACTATAGCTAAAGTAAGTAAATTCTAGGGAATAGGGCAGTACATTTATGGCAAATACACTTTACGCTTTAATTTATTCCAGGCACACAACAGCGGCAACGTTCATAACTGCACGTTTCGTGGTCATCATCGGCCATAGAAGAAGCAGAACTTCGAACCAAATGAGTGTGAAGGTGTGTGTGCACTTACATTTTGATCGTTTGTGGTTGTAAAGAAATGAAACACACAAAAATAGAAGTCAACACACATGGCTTAGAGAAAATCGTAATACACCACTAGTTGGCCGGCTCAACAAGAACGCTTTGCCCCATGCCAAAACGTTTTGTGTAAACAAAACGTTCAGCAGGTTGACAAAGTGCTGTTTTGGCAAACTAACACCAGTACTGGCCAAAATGAATGCATTTGAATGGCCAGCACATGGAAAACATGTCACATAGTCGAATGTCTCCGCGGAAAGCAAAATTGTACGCACTTTTCACCAAAACCATCAGCAGCGGCAAGTGGCAGGCTGGCAGCTAGGCAGCTAGGCAAGCAACCTGACTGACAATCCAAGCCAAGGAGAGTCCGAAAAACACAGCCAAGTAAAATGGACACAGACGACGTTGACAGGCGACCAACCAACTAGTCATCTAGGCAATTTTTATCAAAATATTACCACTAAAATTTGTGGTTGTCGTTGTTAAGGTCCGGTGTTTACTAATAATATTGGCCTATGGACTTAGATGGCCTTAGAAACGCTGGATAGTTAGACTAAAATATATTTTTAAAGATGTTGGTTGTTTGGGTCTGGGAATTGTGAAAATAGCCGATGTGTTTTGATACCCTACAATAGGCCTAGATTATATAAAAGTCCCTAATTGGATATTTTCTCAGCGACTACCATAGGCGTGGATTTTTTAAAAAAATATTTTTTCAGCGACTACCATAGGCGTGGATTTTTTAAAGAATATTTTTTCAGCGACTACCATAGGCGTGGATTTTTTAAAGAATATTTTTTCAGCGACTACCATAGGCGTAGATTTTTAAAGAATGTTTTTTCAGGGACTATCATGGGCGTAGATTTTTAAAGAATGTTTTTTCAGGGACTACCATAGGCGTAGATTTTTAAAGAATGTTTTTTCAGGGACTACCATAGGCGTAGATTTTTAAAGAATGTTTTTTCAGGGACTACCATAGGCGTAGATTTTTAAAGAATGTTTTTTCAGGGACTACCATAGGTGTAGATTTTTAAAGAATGTTTTTTCAGGGACTACCATAGGCGTAGATTTTTAAAGAATGTTTTTCAGGGACTACCATAGGCGTAGATTTTTAAAGAATGTTTTTTCAGGGACTACCATAGGTGTAGATTTTTTTCAGGGACTACCATAGGCGTAGATTTTTAAAGAATGTTTTTTCAGGGACTACCATAGGCGTGGATTTTATACCCTTCACAACACTTAATTGTAAACAAAGTAGAGGTCGCATTTATGATTCGAATTGGATGAAATTTGGCACAGCTCATTTATTTGGTCCAAGGACGAACCCAATTGAAACTGGGAAAAATCGGATCAGTTTTAGATATAGCTCCCATTAATATTTACGTCCGATTTTAGGTAAATGGTGCACAAAAGTCCCTATATAACTTTCGATTTTCACGAAATTTGGTGCAACGTACTGAATTAAGCCTAGAATGATGTGTGCCAAGTTGAGTGAAAATCGGTTCAGATTTAGATATAGCTCCCATACATATTTTAGTCCGATTTAAGGTAAATGGTGAACGATTTGCACGAAATTTGGCTTAGCGTACTGAATTGAGTGTAGAACGCTGTGTGGTACGTTTCGGGAAAATCGATTCAGATTTCGATTGAGACTTGAATAACATTATTGCGTTTTGTTGAAATTGGTGCAGATGTAGCTTCCATCTGTATTTCGAACGGGTGTCTGATTGAGATTAAATATTTAACAGTGCGACGTACCGAATAGCGTGTGTCTAGGCATGAGTATGTTCCTTCGAGGAACATTGACATGCAATTATAAGGATACATATCTACAATATACCCAAAGTGGTGAAGGGTATCATATAGTCGGCCCAGTCCGACTTTACTACTTTCCTTACTGGTTTAAAGAATATTTTTTTCAGGGACTACCTTAGGCGTGATTTTTTAAAGAATATTTTTTCAGAGGCCTACAAGAAGGCGTGGATTTATTAAAGAATATTTTTTCAGAGACCTACAAAGAGGCGTGGATTTATTAAGGAATATTTTTTAGAGGCCTACAAAAAGGCGTGGATTTATTAAGGAATATTTTTCAAGGGCCAACTGAGGCGTGGATTTATTTAAGAATATAAGGGTCAGCATTAATGCGGATTTTTAAAAGAATATGTTTTTTTAAGGTCAGGTAAAGGAATAGTTTTAAGATCAGCTAAATGCCTGGATTTTTACAGAATATTTTTTAATGTCAGTTGAAGGCCTGATGTGTTTTATGGGTCGTGGAGTATTTTTAGGGTCAGATAAAACTTTTTTAAAGAGTATGTTTTAGAGAATACATTTTAACGTTATCTAAAGACTTGATTTTTTTAAAGAATATTTTTAGTGTCATATCTAGGCGTGGATTTGTATTGTATTTTTTAAATAATATTTTTTAGGGTCAGCTAAAGGCGTGTATTTTATTAATAATATTTATTCAAGACTGTTTCAAACATTTTTATTTACAATTGTAGGGCATCACATAATCACCCCCACTCGATTTGAAGCCATTTTAGGACCCAACATCATGATATACCTCTATGCAATTTCACAAAGTTTGTCAAACCATTTTCCATCGTTGCCGTCGTTCAAGTCAATCACTTTTTGTCTATGAAAATACAACAACATCAATAATACAACACAAATTTTAAGTGCTTTTCTACGCACCTTCTAACACTCCAACGAACAGTAATAAAATGAAAATGTGCCCAACCATACATGCGGCAAAATGTAAATATTGAAAATTGAACGAAAAACTAAACAAATAAAAGGTGAGTAAATATCGATTGTTGTGGTACGTTCGGGTCGAACTTGTTACACTCTAATCCATATAAACTTAGGAGATATTTAATAAATTGATTGACGGAGCAGCCGGAATATGTTACAAGTTTCAGTTCTATATCAGGAAGCGATTTAAACATTTTGGACTGAATACACAATTTGCAAATAATTTTTGCACTCAACTATGTATTGACCAAAATTTGAATTTTCTAGATTTTTCTATAATTAGCTCATAACATATGTAATCCCAAAATACATATATATTATACATTTACTTGCCGCTTATTTAATATACGCTCTAGAAAATTTTGTTGCATGTGGCAACATTGCCCCATAAAGGATTTAAGATTTTAAAAGTGGCTATAATTTGGATTCGGTGTCCTTATTACCACATATTTTGCAACAGCCTCAATATGGATGTTTCGCCGCATTTTCGGAGGACTTAGTGGAATCTTGTACTTCGATTTCTGAAATGATAAACATATCTACTGACCGACAATTTTCAATGACATATTCCTTATTTTAAATTTCATCACAGATTTTGAGTATTTTGCGTTCGCACCTCATGGTGGAAGGTATTTACATGGTTTAAATCTGTAGTATTGTAAGATACCACTTAGTTTTCTCTATAGGTAATGAAGCTTCTCACAGACATGTAGGTGCTTGTTTTGACAATGACTCTTTACAAAGATCCCGCTCCACTTTTGATTTGGCACAGTTTGGAACCCTAGTTATATTTCTGGTTCTCAAATCAGGCGTGAAAGAAATATAATTGCACATCATATGCCCAAAGCGTTTATATGGCTCGCTACTGTATATGGATTTAATGTCGATTTAGGAATGTCCGACTGTCATTTGAAATTGCAATAGAATTCGTAATATTGGAGATAATTCTTTGACATTTTGGACATACATTGCTATTACTCATAGGTTGTTTTGGTATTGAAAATTGCATATATAGGTCCACTTTTTTGGTAGACTCATTTAACTGTATAAATTTTCGATTTTTTGAAAACTTTGGCCGCATTTTCCCACCGATATGGGTGTAACATAGTATAAAGGGTAATTGAATTGTCTATATAGGTCCAAACTTGAATATAGAACCACATAAAGGTCCCATCACATTTTCGGTATTATTAAGCTTTTAACGGAATTTTCTTGTCCAGGTTACTATAATTTGGCATATAAGAATAAAAAACTTCTTGTAGAAATTAATCATTGTAAGTTATTCTTTTAAAATAGAAATAGATGCAGGATGGGTCTTAGTAATTCCGACCATAAAAACTCATTAATCATCTTTCGAACTAATTTTCAAAAAAAATAAGGTTGAGTGACCCCACCGGATTTTAAACCGCGCCCAACACTCACAAGTTAAGAATGGAGAGGCTTCTCTAAAATAACTCTGGTGTTTTTCCAGCTCCGAGCTGGAAATGGACGACATAAGTCAAGAAGATTTTTTTATAAAATTTATAAGGTATTTGATATCATTAAACTGCACAGCTTCACTGTTGGTGTTTCTAAGGATTTTGTCAAATTGAATCTATTAACAAAACCAACAAACCATTCATTCAGCTAAGTCAGTTTTTCAAATGTTTGTTGTTGTTTTGATTTTCGAGGAGTGTTTTTTGGCTGACTTTTTTTTAACATTTTGTCACTGCATTGAGGTTTGAGATGTGGAGGCTCTCCATTTGGAACATGTTTTGTGCGTTTGGGTATTTTTTTGATTTTCAGGTTCATGGAGGTTGTCACACGTCTATACAGAAAATGAACGACATAGGCCCATGTTTTGATATATCCTCCATATAAAGGTGCAGACCAATTTTCGGTATGCTTAAGGTTTTATCCGCATTTTGCAATCGAAGAGGTTGTAATTTTACATTCGATATTTTCAGAAGATGATAAACATCTCCGCACAAGTTAGTGAATATATATACATGTTTTGACGTAGGTCCCATACTTGTATAAAGTTCCCACTGCATTTTTCGATATTTACAAGGTTTTTGTCGCATTTTCACATTTGATTCGTGAATACATTTATCTGAAAATCAAATATTTTGACATATTTCCATATAAAGGTCCCGCCCTATGTTTCTCATTTTCAAGATTTTAGTCGATTTTTCAAAAAAAGTGCTGGTAATTTCTTATAGCAGATTCTTGGAGGATGGGCAACATTTTTAGAGAAATATTTTGATATGGGTCCATGTTTTGGTATATTCCCCGGGTTTCGGCCCATTTTTTCCTTCAAATTTGCATGGACATTTTGTACCCAAAACGAACACTCTGTGCCAAATTACAGTCAATTTGGTTGTAAAATATGTCTAATAGACAAAAAATACCTTATAGCCGCCAAACTAGGACCCAGGGACCCCATTTTGAATTTCTATATTTGCTTTGACATTAAAAACATGTAAGCAAAATTTTGGCCGCCTATGTCAAGTGGTTCGGCAGTAAATGAGTTTATACCCAATTTTTGGGTAAATACTCGGGTATTTACCTAAGTATTTACCTGCGTCTTTAAAGTATCGTAAAATATCCATTTTAAATCTATTTGATAACAGAAACCCGGAAATAGTGTGTAAGATATTGGATTGCACATTCAGTATAGTAAATACCCAAATAAATACCCACAAATGGGTATTTACCCAATTTACCAGGTATTTATCCAGTGTCCAAATATAGGTCCGATTTATTTTCGATATGTTGAAGTTCTATTCCAGTTTTCCAATCTAATTCTATAATTTGGTATTTGGTATTTTCTTTGAGCCTAAACCACCTACTACCAGATAATTTACAATGGAAAGGTTACTGATAAAATTTAGGTGTATTAAAAATACAGTTTATGTTGGAGGGTATATAACATGTTTGGTCCAGTCGAACTCAATGCCGTTTTTAATTCACATCATTTCAAAATATATACCCTCGTTAAGCTTAAGACTGTGTATATTAACGTTAAGGGGGTTCGACGTAAAGAGTTACAAACCGAATGACAAACTCAATGAAACATCTATCTTATGGCGCAAATTTTAAAAACTGGGTGCGTTACCTCTTCCTACTATTTTTCTTTTCAGGCCTAAAAATAAAATTTAGCAAAAAATAAACAAAACGCACACACACACACACAAAATATGTATAAACTCAAATATAGACGTTGTCTAATTCTATAATTTGGTATTTGGTATTTTCTTTGAGCCTAAACCACCTACTACCAGATAATTTACAATGGAAAGGTTACTGATAAAATTTAGGTGTATTAAAAATACAGTTTATGTTGGAGGGTATATAACATGTTTGGTCCAGTCGAACTCAATGCCGTTTTTAATTCACATCATTTCAAAATATATACCCTCGTTAAGCTTAAGACTGTGTATATTAACGTTAAGGGGGTTCGACGTAAAGAGTTACAAACCGAATGACAAACTCAATGAAACATCTATCTTATGGCGCAAATTTTAAAAACTGGGTGCGTTACCTCTTCCTACTATTTTTCTTTTCAGGCCTAAAAATAAAATTTAGCAAAAAATAAACAAAACGCACACACACACACACACACACAAAATATGTATAAACTCAAATATAGACGTTGTCTAAGACAAATGTCGCCTTCGTCGTTCGCTCATCATTGTAGGTGAAATCTTGTGTTGTGTAAGGAGTATCACCTTCCTTGTTCGCAAAAAAAAAAAAAACCTGCCAGCCAGGCAGTCAAACGCAACTAAAGCGTGGTTGGTGCGTAAATTTAAGCGTTCAATGTAAACTGCGTTTGTGCGCATAAAAACTGAAAAAACGAATAGATCATCATCATACTGCTAGATTTTTGGGCCATTATGAACAACAGCCAACCAACAAACCATTCATTCAGCTAAGTCAGTTTTTCAAATGTTTGTTGTTGTTTTGATTTTCGAGGAGTGTTTTTTGGCTGACTTTTTTTTAACATTTTGTCACTGCATTGAGGTTTGAGATGTGGAGGCTCTCCATTTGGAACATGTTTTGTGCGTTTGGGTATTTTTTATTCTTCTTCAGTCCATTACACCATGAAACGAACTCACCTACCCAACTAACTACGGCATGTAACTACAAATCAATTATGATTTAAAGCACGTTTTTTGGAGGGGGTTTTGCATTGAAGACTTCTTCTACGTCTTCTAGGCGCGAATATCACTCACTGAGCGGTTAATGTTGGTTGGTTTGGGTAGGTAGGTAGTTAGCTGGAAGGTGCTGCCATGGTTGATGGTGTTGCTGTGGTTTTTTTAAGGTTTGTCTTCTTATTCTGAATATTTTTGTAACGAAGAAATTTCTAATAGTGTTTTATGCTTTTAACTGGAAATGAAAAATATGGGATTACTATTTGTGTTATTATGATACCCTACCAAAAAAATATGAATGGTATTCGGAATCAAAACGGTGTAAAAATTGCGCATCTAAAAACTTATGTATCTTCGAAACAAGTAAGGAAAGTAGTAAAGTCGGACTGGGCCGACTATATGATACCCTTCACCACTTTGGGTATATTCTACATATGTATCCTAACAGACGTCGCGTTTTTGTTATATATCTATATCTGAACCGATTTCATGAAAACTTGCCAGAGACTAATTTATATTACTTCAGTACATTGTGTCAATCGGCCTAGCTATGGATCTTTCCATGAAGCTTAGCAACATCATTCTAGACTTAATTCAGTACCCTATACCAAAATTCGTCCAAATCGAAGGATATATAGGTTCTTTGGTGCACCAATTACATAAAATCGGACGAAAATATATATGGGAGCTATATTAAATTCTGAACCTATTTTCACGATACTTGGCACACGTCATTCTAGACTTAATTCAGTACGCTATGACCAATTTCGTTGAAATCGAATGATTTTTACAAACATTGGTGCACCAATTACCTAAAATCGGATGCAAATACATATATATATATATGGGAGCTATATCTAAATCTGAACCGATTTTCACGAAACTTTGCACACATCTTTCCAGACTTCATTCAGTACGCTATTCCAAATTTCGTGCAAATCGAAAGATATATAGGGACTTTGGCACACCATTTACCTTAAATCGGACGAAGATATATATGGGAGCTATATCTAAATCTGAACCGATTTTTCCCAATTTCAATAGGGTTCGTCTTTGGGCCAAACAAATGAGCTGTGCCAAATTTCATCCAATTCGGTTCCAAAATGCGACCTGTACTTTGTTCACAGAAATACATGGACGGTCGGACATGCGTAAATCGACTCAGAAAGTGATTCTATGCATATTCTCAAAAGGAACCATGGGTCTCTCTCGATTATTTTTGCCTGTTACAAACATATGCACAAAGACATAATACCCTGTACCACAGTGTGGTGAAGGGTATACAAATGTAGGTGTGGGCGTAAAAAGTTTAAAATATAATGTATAGAATATTTTACCAGATCATAGTTCGGTAACCAAGTCATATTTCACCAAAAATGAATAGACCGATTAGCCTATCTTACTTTCTAGGTTGCTGGACCTCCAAATTAAGAAATAAAATCCTTCAACAGGAATGACTAAGCAAATCACACCAGGCCCACATCAAAGGAAGATCAGTGGATAGCGCGTCATATGAGGTGGTCGGACATATTCAGAAGATCGTGGTTAATTCCACCTTCACTTTGACAGTTTCATTAGATATTGAAGGAGCTTTCAGCAATGTGAAGTTGGAATCTCTCCATTACTCAATCGGAAGCACAGACGTTTCCTCGACTCTGATTGAATGGATTGATGAAATGTGGACAAGCAGAATCATCAACTTATACATTAGAGATAATTCCGTAAGGAAACCAGTTAACAAAAGCACACCGTAGGAAGGAGAACTCTCTCTTCTCTGTGGTGGATCATGGTGATTAATGAAATCCTTGTGGAGTTCGCACATCTCAAAATGAAGGTTGTAGCTTACGATGATGTGGTAGTGACAATACTGGTATATTTCTACTAACAATTATGCAAGGTGATTAAAATGAGACAAGACAAAGGTCTTGATAAACGAACGATTCTGTCCCTGATAAATAGTCGTCATCGCTCCTTATAACTGAAGTTTTAAGAAGCACACCGATGGTTGTGCGATTTGCAAAGTGAGGAGGCTGGTAAACTACCTATTGGTTATCACACCACCTATTGACAAAACAGGCAAAATCAAAATTTTAAACTGATCAAGGGAATGAAAAAATTAATCTTGGTAAAATTCTAAGACGATCTAGTCATGCCCGTCCATCTGTTGTAACCACGCTATCTTCTGAAGAAATTGAGATTTGGTGCTAAAATTTTGCATAGGGTTGTCTCTTGTTTGCAAGCAGGTCAAGTTCGAAGATGGGCTATAGGTGTCCACGTTTTGGGCTAGCCCCATATAATGGTACCTCAAATTTGTCGGTATTTTGAGCGCCTTTTTTCACATGTTTCCTATTGAGAATTTGCATAGAATCACTTACTGAATCGATTTATGCATGCCCGTCCGTATGTCTACCTCTCTGTCAATGTTAAATTGTAAACAAAGTACAGATCGCATTTATGATCCGAATTGGACGAAATTAGGCAAAGGTCATTTATTTGGCCCAAGGACGAAACCTATTGAAATTAGAAAAACCGGTTCAGATTTAGATTTAGCTCACATCAACAATTTCGTCCGATTTTATGTAAATAGTGTACCAAGTCCCCTTTATGTATTTGATTTGCACGAAATTTGGCTTAGCGTACGGATTGAGCTCCCATATAAAATTTCATCCGAGTTTATGTACCAAGGCCCCTTCATTTATTCGATTTGTGAAATTTGGCATAGCGTAATGAATTGAGTCTAGAAAGATGAGAGGTAAGTTTCGGGGAAATCGGTTCAAATTTCGATATAGCTCCCATATATATTTTCGTCCGATTTAAGGTAGATGTTGAACCAAAATACCTATATATCCTTCGATTTGCACGAAATTTGGCACTGCGTACAGAATTAGGTCTAGAACGATGCGTGTTAAATTTCGTGAAAATCAATTCAGATTTAGATATAGCTCCTATATATATTTTCGTTCGATTTTAGGTAAATAGTGCACCACAGTCCTTATATATCCTTCGATTTACACAAAATTTGACATAGAGTACTGAATTGAGCATAGAAAAATGAGTGGTGAGTTCCGGGGAAATCTGTTCAGATTTAGATATAGCTTCCATATATATTTCCGTCCGATTTAATGTAAATGGTGCACCAAAGTCCCTATATATCCTTCGATTTGCACGAAATTTGGCATAGCTTACTGAATTAAGTCTAAAAAGATGTGTGTAAAATTTGAGTGGTGAGTTTCAGGGAAATCGGTTCAGATTTAGCTATAGTTCTCTTATATATATTGCACAAAAGTTCCTATATATCCTAAGATTTGCACGAAATTTGATATAGCGTACTAAATATAGTATGAAATGATGAGGGGTATGTTTCGGGAAAATCGTCTATATTTAGATATAACTCCCATATATATTTTCGTCCGATTTTAGGTAAATAGTGCACCGAAGTCCCTTTGTATCCTTCGATTTGTACGAAATTTGGCATAGAGTACTGAATTGAGCATAGAATCATTAGTGGTGTGTTTCGGGGAAATCGGTTCAGATTTATATATAGTTCTAATATATTTTTTCGTCCGATTTTATGTAAATGGTACACCAAAGTCCCTATATATCCTTCGATTTGCACGAAATTTGACATAGAGTACTGAATTGAGCATAGAATGATGCGTAGTGAGTTCCGGGGAAATCGGTTTAGACTAAGATATAGCTCCCATATATATTTTCGTCCGATATAATGTAAATGGTACACAAAAGTCCCTATATATCCTTCGATTTGCACGAAATTTGGTGCACCAAACTGCTAATGTTTGAGCGATTAACACGAAATTTTGCACAAAGTATCAAATTGAGACTTGAATGACGTTATTGCGTTTTGTTGAAATAAGTACAGATGCAGCCATAGCTTCTATATGTATTTCGATTAAAATTAATTTTTTAACAGTGCGGCATACCGAATAGCATGTATCAATTTTGCCATAAATCATTTTTCATAAATTTTCCCATGGTACGCAGCCGACTCTAAATCTGCCCGAATAAAATTAAATTTATCATAGGTTGCAGTTCATTCAAGTTCATTCGAGGCAGGGAACATTGACATGCAATTGTAGGGATTCATATGTACAATATACCCAGAGTGGTGAAGAGTATCATATAGTCGGCCCTGCTAACTTTACTACTTTCCTTATTGGTTTTCGTTATTTTAAACCTTTTAGTCTCATTTCCTACCGAAGTATCCATAAATTGCTAATACGGCTTCTTGGAATGTGAAAACTTATTTGTAGGAAATTTTCGATATAGATCCATCTTTAGACCCGGTATTTGAAAGAAGATTTTGGCATTCCGGGTTCTTAGCAAAAAACTTATTCGGAAAAATATATCAATATTGGTATATATTTTGACGTAGCACTCATATACAGATTTTGCCTAAATGCAGGTATTTTAATGGTTCAAAACAGATTTCCGAACAGAAGTGAATGTAATTCCGAATTATGTTTGGACATAGCCCCATATTGAAGGTCCCGTCCCATTTTCGATATTTTTTAGGTTTTGTCAGAATTTTCCAAAAGAAATTACATCACTGATTTTTAGTTGGTAATGGACTTCTACGCAACAATTTTTAAATAATTGTCCATATTTCGACATAGCCTTAACATACACATTTCGTCCCAATCTAGTTAGCACTAGCATCGTACTAGCATCGTACTAGCATATTTTCCAAACGCATTCTGGCTATGTTAATATTTTGTGATATGGTCCTAGTAGAATAGTCCTGCTTTTTCTAACTGGGTGTCAGTGATTTTTTGTGTATATTTTTCTGAGAAAAACATAACCTAGTCGTTCCTATCAACAGAATAGTTTCCAGAAGCTGTAAATGTATTCTCATTAAAAAAAAAGATATTTTTTTATAAGGAATACTCGTGTCACTCCCATGTAGCATTCGTAACAAATCGACCTAAACCACTTATATACATTTGTTGGTACCTCAATAATTAATAAATAATTCATTATCAAATTAAATATATTTACACGCAATTCATTGTTAATCGCTCCTAACTTAAAACAAAAAAAAAAATAGAATAACAATTCCAAACCCCAGAACTGTGTCAAATCTCATCGTATTTCTGGCGGCTAAATTACGAGCAGAAACCGTAGGAGGGAATAAAAAGAAAGTGTTTTTGGAATTTTAAAATTCCAATTTCTTATTCTTCTTCTGCTGTTATCATAAAGTATAGATCTATGATTAATGGGAATAAAATATAGAGAAACAATGACAACAACAACGACATAGAATTGAAAAAGAACATAACCCCAAAACAACAATGTTCACACCTTAGCTCAGTTTGATTGATAAGCTGTTGTGGGGAATGAATGCCAGCCACCAAAACGGTATATTCGATACGAATTGGATGGTGGCAAATTGGCAAACAACAACAACAAAAACACTCTGAAATGATAATTTTGAAGAAATTATTGGTTTGTTTTATGGCACAATTTTTTTTTTTGTGGAGGAAAAAAAGTGTAACTTTTAAAATTTTAAGATTATCGATTTTTTGCTATTACAAAAAAGTCAGGAGTAATCCCAGTTTGTTGTTTTTATAAAAACTATCCGCCAACACTATTATCATTTGTTTCTAAAATTCGAAATCGCAAATCGCAGCTTATCGTAAATTCTAGTTTTATATATTTTTTTTAATATTGCAATTCTAGACCAATTCTATTGCCAATTTAGCCATCACCCCCATTTCCAACTACGTCCATGTCAGTTAGTAGCAATCACTCAATTGCTGTTATATTTGATTGAAGTGGTGTTCCATATTCATGAAATACAAATCTACTGACCTGAGGGGCCATAATTCCACAATGACTTTCTTTGTCAGTTGTTAATGGCTTAACAAGCCAAATATTGGGCTTGTTTATAGTTTTACAGAAGTAAAATCGATTTGCCAGTTTGATGTCGTTACTACGATCTCAATTTTTCCACAGGTGATATTTGATTGATACATATAAGAATATCAAATTTATAGGAATCTGGAAAAGCGATCTTAATTCTCGCTTATAAAGGTGGCATTGTGAATTTTATGTGACTACGTATTTGATCGTCTGAAAAAAAAACGAAATACAGTAGCTAGAGAAGTTTTATTGGAGTACCTGCCTATTGGCCTACCTGAAAGTGTCTGAGCCACATGCGGAATTATTTCACCAGCACCGAAGTGCTGTACCAATCGGGCATCATGCAGAAGGCACACTCTGTCCTTCGTGAAGGGCGAAACCATAACCCCCGCGAAGCTCCCCAGGAGCCACACCAACTGTCAGGATGGATCTACAGAGCCACATGACAACCGCGGTACAGAAAACCTCCTATCAGGCTCGAGACAGAAGCCTCTTACAGTTCGACGCAAGTCCGGGCTGGTATCCCAATACAAAAATAAGCGACACGTAGTAGCAAAACCACAAGTAGCAAGCAAACCTTGCCACTGGCTGTTACGACGTTGAACAAATACACTCAACACAAACAATTAACATGCTGTGCTCACGGACTGCACAACACAAACACTCAACGAAACTGCCCTCACGGACAGCCTTCACGACATCCACAAGAAGAGTGAACCTCGTGAAAACTGGAAGACCGCGAACCACACACGATGCAAAACATCAGCAGTCAGCACGCTCTCCGTCAATAATCGCAACAACACACGCCGCACCAACCCACCACCACCCTGTGCAACCGACCGAACCCACCCGCAAGGGGGCTATGCACGAGGACCACCTCCACTAAGTGCTGTCCCTGCGTCACAAATAAATTCGTTCGTCACCCTCCCTTTGTCACTATTCATCCACCTAGTCCTCCACCTATCAACAACACATTCCCGAAGAATAGTGCTGTACCGCCTACTAGCCCCATCCACCAGATCAGAAGGCCCGAACCACTCAACCTCATCCAACTTATAGGTGCACTATAATTTGCACAGGCAATAAAAAACCCACCATATATGATACGCACATAACGCCTACTCAAGCCCCAATCGATCCACATAACACGCCTGATGGCCCCAACGACCGCTGTCAGCTTCTCCTTCAACCGATCGAAGTGTGGAAGAAAATTCAACCGCTCGGACATCGTTTTCCCGAGATATTTAACATTACACGAATACATTATGCCGCGTTCACCAGCATGAATGAAGGGAGGATAGCTGTGTGCCAACCTGCCTTTCATGGTGTGCAAGCTATACAGATTGTGCAGGCTTGGAGTGACCGAGTTGGAGTGGAGGGGGTAACCGAGAAGACGTTGCTGATGCTGAGTTCTCGGTTGCCCCCTCCACTCCAACTTGGTCACTCCAAGCTTGCACAATCTGCATAGCTTGCACACCATGATTTTCCAGTTCAGGGCGACTATCCCCTTCAATCATGATGATCAAGGAAATAACTTGCCCAAAGAGCAATTTCCCTACACCCGACGTCTGACAACCTTGTGAGCACGCTATCCCATAAAAGGAATTCAAATGCGCCTTTGAAATCCACAAATATGCCAAGGACATTTGACCAGCTCAGGCTATCTTGCACATGCCGCCACGCGTCCGCAGTACCTCTACCCTCGGTAAAACCGAACTGATACAAGGAGGTGCCTTCGCCGTAGCATTCCCTAAGCCGTGCCACCATAAACCTCTCCAGGACTTTTCCAAGAACTGGACTTATGCCCTGATAAGAGCGAGGATCACTCCTCACCCGATCAGGCGACTTAAGGGGACCCCCCCCCCCCATTTTCGGGGTCAAATTTTTTTTTTTTTTGATTTAATTCGATTCTACACTAATTCAAGAATGTCCATACAAAATTTCAAGTGAAAATCTCAAGAACACTTGAAAATATAGCCGATTTTTTGTGTCAGCATCAAGTGATGGCTAAAGGGCTTCTCAAACTTTAAACGCGTTTTTCTCTTTTGCGAATGACGAGCACGATAACTAAAAAACTAATAATGCAATCGATTCCAAATTTTTACACGTTTATCTGTTAGTGTATAGCTATCGTATGAACTAGGATAAAGCCAATCGGTGAATATCTTCCTTATTTTTTAACTTGTTTTTAGTAAAAAATCGGCGATTTTCCAAAAAATATTTTTTCAAAGGTCCGCCATTTTGTTAATTTTAGGGCGAAGTCAATAATCCTAGTTCATACGAGAGCCAGACATGTACTCTTTCTAACACCGTTGGAATTTTCGGATTCCGATGTTGCAGTGAGGAGTTATCATGCCCGCCATCAAAAATAAGGACTTTTCTTTAATTACAAAAAAACAACAACAAAACAATAACAAAAATTGTTAGTAAATTATTTTTCTTCTCTTTTAAATCTTCAAATATACAAAATGGCGGACCTATTAAAAAAATATTTTTGGAAAATCGCCGATTTTTGACTAAAAACCAAGTTAAAAAATAAGGAAGATCTTCACCGATTGGCTTTATCCTAGTTCATACGACGTGTAAAAATTTGGAATCGAATGGGTTATTAGTTTTTGAGTTATCGTGCCCGCTATTCGCAAAAGAGAAAAACGCGTTTAAAGTTTGAGAAGCCCTTTAGCCGTCACTTGATGCTGACACAATAAATCGCCTATATCTTCAAGAGTTCTTGAGATTTTTTAGAATCGAATTAAATCAAAAAAATTTTTGACCCCGAGAATGGGGGGGGGTCCCCTTAAGTAACACCACAACTTCCAAGTACGCGTACTTCCAAGTACGCGGGAAGTATGCCTGACGAATGCAGCTGGAGAAAACGGATTCGATATATTCCGGCATGTCCTTCCAGCAGACAACATTCTAGATTTAATTCAGTACACTAAGCCAAATTTCGTGCAAATCGAAAGATATATAGGAATTTTGGTGCACCATCGCACGAGAATATGTATGGGATCTAGATCTGAACTTATTTTTCAAATTTCAAATAAGTAAGCTGGGGCAAAAAAATTATGGATTAATATATCATTTTTATACCCTCCACCATAGTATGGAGGGTATATTAATTTTGTTTTTCCGTTTGTAACTCATCGAAATAATCATTTCCGACCCTATAAAGTATATATATTCTTGATCAGCGTAAAATTCTATAGGTCCACTTTTTCTGGTAGCCCCCATATAAGGGTACCACCCAATTTTTAGTATTTGGGGGGCTTTGACCGGAATTTTTCACCAAATTGCATGTAATTTTATATTTTGATTTCTTAACCTATCTACAAAAAATTATATACAGGTCCATTTTTTCGGGTAGCCCCCATATAAGGGTGCCCTCCAATTTTCGGTATTTTGGGGTTCTTGAGCGCGGTTTTCAACAGAATTCACTGTAATTTGGTATTTTTGTATATGGAAACAAATCCCCCTACCAAAAAGTATTAATATTCGGCACCATTTAGAGGTAGTCCCCATATAACCCGCTTTTTATACCCTTCACCACACTGTGGAACAGGATATTATGTCTTTGTGCATATGTTTGTAACAGGCAAAAGGAAACGAGATAGGCACATAGTTCCTTTTGAGGATATGCATAGAATCACTTTTTAAGTCGATTTATGCACGTCCGGAGGGACGGACGGACAATTTAACATGGACAGACAGACCGACGGACGTCCGATTTAATGTAAATGGTGTACAATGTCCCTATATATCTTTCGATTTGGCACAGCGTACTGAATTGGGTCTAGAAAGATGTGTGTTAAGTTTCCTGAAAATCGGTCCAGATTTAGATATAGCTCCCATATATAGTTTCGGCTGATTTTAGGTAAACAGTGCACCGAAGACCCAAATTTAAGCCGATATAGTCATTCTCGAACCTGACCTATTAGTTTTTATCTCGACATCCTCCAAAGGAAGAATGATTACAACATATAGATAAATCGACTAAATCATCCTACAATTCCATACTATGTAGGGTATAAATGGACAATTTCGAGTGTATCCCCCATACTATGGTGGAATACTGGTATATGGAGGTAACCCCAAAAACCGGAACAAATCAGTTAACAATTTTAATATAAACCAGTAAGGAAAGCAGTAAAGTCGGACGGCGCCGACTATATGATACCCAAATAATTCACTAATTCCTATACATTTTTGTCCCGCTTTAGGTAAGCATCATATAACTTTGTCCTGTAAATTGCAGTATTTTGAGGATTTTATACAAATGTTTCACCCTACCATGCGTTCATAATATAGGTCCAAATTTTAGCGTTTTGATTTTAGGAATAACACCCCTTAAAATTGCCGAAATTTGTATTTGGTCCACATTATGGTTTCCAACAATCGATTGGTAGAATTGTCGTTATAGGTCCACTTTTTGGTATGTTCCCCATATTTTCATCCCACGTAACTGTAAGTATTCCTATGGTGGAGGGTATCCAAAGTTCGGCCTGGCCGAACTTAACGCTTTTTTCCCTTGTTCTTCTATTACATTTATTTATACAAATTATTAAAATCCACAATTTGATTTTAGTATTTCTTACAAAAATATTCATTAAAAAATTCAGAGATATTTAATTGTTGTAACTATTTGCAATTGATGTTCGGCTTTGTTCCTGCCAGTTTTTCCTCAATATTTTGTTCAATTTTTAGTTTCGCTTTTTTCAAAAGCAAAAAAACCTATGTAAAAACCATTATCTCTTAACTTACCAATTTTGGTGGTGTTCCTGCTGATTTTACTTATTCACATTTTTGTATCCATCCATATTTACAAATCCATTGAAGCTTAATGTGCAGAGTCAGTGTGTGTCGGAAGAAGACATATACAACCAATTTCGTTTTTTTGCATGCACACCTATTTCCATTTTTGGCTGAATTTATTACGTGCTAAAAATCAAGCAGAAATAAAATGAAGAAAAGAAAAACTTTTTATTATTATTATTCATGGTGATGTTGTAGTTATTTGCTATTAACAACAACTTTTATTTCATTTGTTTTTTCTACACCGGACTTTTCCTTGTTTTATGGTTATGACTACATCCATCCGTAGTCGATAAGAAAGTGTTAAATCCATTACTCTATGGTGAGTAATTTTCAAATTTGGAATTCGAATTGCCAAAGAATCGTTTTTTTTTTTTCTTTTTTTCGCTATAAAAGTAAATGGGGTGACACCGTGGGGACACAATGCGAACAGCGTGCGATGTTGGGGAAACGTTTATTTAAATAATATATATTTTTTTTTGGAAAAGAATAAAATTAAGTGGCATTTATTATTGCCTATTTTATTATTTTAATATGATGGTTGTGTTCGGAATGCGATTTTTGAATTTCTAGGTCAGCATTAAATTGGCAACAAGTGTGGGGGCAAAATAAAAATAATAGGAAGTAAGGAGAAATTTGGTATTGATGGTAGAACATTTATTAAAGAGTTATTGTTAAAAAAAGTAGAACAAATAGTTATTATTTAAAAAAAATTATTGACATATTTTTTAATTTTTTCAAAGACTTTTTTAAAGAATATTTTTTCAAGGACCAACATAGGCGTGGATTTTTTAAAGAATATTTTTTCAAGGACCAACATAGGCGTGGATTTTTTAAAGAATATTTTTTCAAGGACCAACATAGGCGTGGATTTTTTAAAGAATATTTTTTCAAAGACCAACATAGGCATGGATTTTTTAAAGAATATTTTTTCAAAGACCAACATAGGCATGGATTTTTTAAAGAATATTTTTTCAAGGACCAACATAGGCATGGATTTTTTAAAGAATATTTTTTCAAGGACCAATATAGGCGTGGATTTTTTAAAGAATATTTTTTCAAGGACCGACATTGGCGTGGATTTTTTAAAGAATATTTTTTCAAGGACCAACATAGGCGTGGAGTTTTTAAAGAATATTTTTTCAAGGACCAACATAGGCGTGGATTTTTTAAAGAATATTTTTTCAAGGACCAACATAGGCGTGGATTTTTTAAAGAATATTTTTTCAAGGACCAACATAGGCGTGGATTTTTCAAAGAATATTTTTTCAAGGACCGACATAGGAGTGGATTTTTTAAAGAATATTTTTTCAAGGACCGACATAGGCGTGGATTTTTTAAAGAATATTTTTTCAAGGACCAACATAGGCGTGGATTTTTTAAAGAATATTTTTTCATGGACCAACATAGGCGTGGATTTTTGAAAGAATATTTTTTCAAGGACCAACATAATATTTTTTCAAGGACCAACATAGGCGTGGATTTTTTAAAGAATATTTTTTCAAGGACCAACATAGGCATGGATTTTTTAAAGAATATTTTTTCAAGGACCAACATAGGCATGGATTTTTTAAAGAATATTTTTTCAAGGACCAACATAGGCGTGGATTTTTTAAAGAATATTTTTTCAAGGACCAACTTAGGCGTGGAGTTTTTAAAGAATATTTTTTCAAGGACCAACATAGGCGTGGAGTTTTTAAAGAATATTTTTTCAAGGACCAACATAGGCGTGGATTTTTTAAAGAATATTTTTTCAAGGACCAACATAGGCGTGGATTTTTTAAAGAATATTTTTTCAAGGACCAACATAGGCGTGGATTTTTTAAAGAATATTTTTTCAAGGACCAACATAGGCGTGGATTTTTTAAAGAATATTTTTTCAAGGACCAACATAGGCGTGGATTTTTTAAAGAATTTAAAGAATGGATTTTTTTTTTTCAAGGACCAACATAGGCGTGGATTTTTTAAAGAATATTTTTTCAAGGACCGACATAGGCGTGGATTTTTTAAAGAATATTTTTTCAAGGACCAACTTAGGCGTGGAGTTTTTAAAGAGTTTTTAAAGAATATTTTTTCAAGGACCAACATAGGCGTGGATTTTTTAAAGAATATTTTTTCAAGGACCAACCAAGGACCAACATAGGCGTGGATTTTTTAAAGAATATTTTTTCAAGGACCAACATAGGCGTGGATTTTTTAAAGAATATTTTTTCAAGGACCAACATAGGCGTGGATTTTTTAAAGAATTGGATTTTTTAAAGAATATTTTTTCAAGGACCAACATAGGCATGGATTTTTTAAAGAATATTTTTTCAAGGACCAACATATGCGTGGATTTTTTAAAGAAGATTTTTTCAAGGACTAACATATGCGTGGATTTTTTAAAGAATATTTTTTCAAGGACCAACATAGGCATGGATTTTTTAAAGAATATTTTTTCAAGGACCAACATAGGCATGGATTTTTTAAAGAATATTTTTTCAAGGACCAACATAGGCGTGAGCTATTTTTATCACCCGATGAAATAATGAGCTAATAAATGCCGCTTTTTGAACTGTGTGAGCTATTTTTACCCTACACAACTACCACGGAACTCAAATTTTCTGAATGTATATTGAGCCTGGGCAATATTAAATGTGATATTTGCACCCTCTTGCCCGATTAGTGGTAAACAGTTCACACTGACCCAGTATTCAGTAACTATTGTAATTCCCCGTGGTTTGTGTTGTGATGTTCGGCTTTCATTTGTGGTCTATAGATCGACTCGATAATAACACAAAAAATTAAGTTTTCAGTCCACTTCATTCCAAAATTATTATCAGATCATCACCGAAAATTATAGGCGTTGTCCTTGACCATAACTGGAACCTCATGGAACATTTCAAAGCGATCAGCCCTATAGTTCCGCTCTCTAGAGTGATAATGGGTTACTAAATAATATACGAATACGGAGATACCTGTAAATATTTAGGTGTAACTCCCACATCCGAGCACATACAACAATATAATTGGTATTAATTTAAAGGTCAACCACTCCTCTTGGATATACTATCAACTTTCCGGGTTTATGTCCTTCAGGTGTAAATATATACACTATAGAATAAAAATTTTGTCATTTTTCACACAAAAGTCAGGGTCCATTTGACCCGCTAAATATTGACCGATCTTTATGAAAACAGGCATGCTTATTCTTTGGCCTGATCCACTCCTCCATGGAAAATTTCACGATGTTTGGGCCATTATTGCGGCCTCTGGAGCGACCAGAAAAACCGACAAAAATTTAGTATTTGGTCCATTTCATTCCCTAAATATTAATCGATCTTTCCCAAAAACAATAGGGGTCTTCATTGGCCAGAACCCATCCTACATGCAAAATTTCGTGAAGATTGGTCCATAACTATGGCCTGTATCGTGTTTACAAATTATAATGGACAGACGGACAGACGCACGGACGGACACACGGACACACATGTCTAGATCGACTTAGCTAGTCGAGATATGACGATCGGTATACTTAAAGGTTGGTCTAGGTCCAATATTTCGCGGCGTTGCAAACTTTTGGGCTGCACAAAGCTATAATACCCTGACAACATAGTTGTGTAGGGTATAAAAAGGGTTGAGACGTCGGGTTAGTTGCCCACTCTCGGAAAACCAAACCTACTAGGAAAAAGCTAAGAAAAAGAAAACCAAACCCCCCTAATGTTGACGACCCCCGCAAACGTATAAAGGACCACGGTCTACGAATCTGCACTTGCAGTAGATGAGCGAATTGCAATAATCCGTATAAAAGCGATGTTCTTCTACATCAGTCTTATTTGCGCCCATGCTCCGCCCGAAGACAAAGATGAGCAGACCAAAGACATATTTTATGAGCGCGTAGAAACAGCATATGATCGCTGCCCTGCTAGGAGATTTTAATGCCAAAATCGGAAGGGAAAATATCTTTGGCCCCACCGTCGGAAAATTCACCTTCATGAAGAAACTTCCGCAGAAGACATGAGGTTGATTGACTTCGCGTCAGCAAAAAACATGACAGTACCAGAATCAAGCATCTCGATATACACAAGGCCACCTGGATTTCTCCTGATCAAGCAACGAGAAATCAATTTGCTCTTGTTGTGATAGACGGAAGGCATTCATCCAGTGTATTAGATTTTCGATCGATCCGATGAACGAATATCGATCGGGACCACTACCTTGTAGCAGCCAAAGTTCGCACTCGTCTTAATGTTTCAGCAAAGGTGCGGAAACTCGACGTCAAAAAGCTGCAAACACAACAGGTAGCCGAGGCCTACTCCGCACAACTTACCCACCTGCTTGACGAAAGCACTTCTTGTTCCGATAATAGTATAGAAGCACAATGGCAAGGAATTGCCCACTCCCTACAAACTGCAGCAAAAGCAACACTTGGGTACCACCAAGAAACCTATGGTACGATCAGGAGTGTCGTAATGCTACTGATCAGAAAAACGCAGGGTATAGGGCAACCCTGCGGACAGTAGCAACACGTAATGCGATGGAGAACTATCGGGTAACACACCAAACCGAATGCTTTGGTGCAGGCACATCCTCCTGTAGAGATAAAGAAGGAAACCTGGTGACAGATACAGACAGCGTGCTGAGGATCGGCAAGAGACATTTTGAAAAACTTCTGGTATCAAATAGTAGCAGTCAAGTGGATACCCCAGAACCAATAATAGATGACGGTATAGAGTGTATACCACCTAGCCAAGATGAAGTCAGAATAGCAATCAATCGGCTGACGAATAATAAAGCAGCAGGTGCCGATGGGTTACAAGCCGAACTATTCAGGACTGGTGGTCAGATGCTGGTAAGGAGCATGCACCAGCTCATTAGTACAATGCCCAATGATTGGAACCTCAGCATCCTGTGTCCCGTGCACAAAAAAGGAGACAAGACGATATGCATATAAAGTGCTGTCTAGCGTACTGTGTGAACGACTAAAGCCAATGGTCAATGACATTATTGGACCATACTAATGCGGCTTCAGACCTGGCAAATCCACCATTGACCAGACTTTCACTCTGCGCCAAATCCTGGAAAACACACGAAAAACACATCTACACATTCCACCAATTTGTCGACTATAAAGCCGCATTCGACAGCCCTATCCATTCAGAGGTGTATAAAGCCATGTCTGCGTTTGGCATTCCTGCACAATTAATTCGGCTATGCAAGATAACTTTAACAGGAACAAGATCAGCAGTTAAAGTCGGAAAGGAACTCGCGGAACCCTTCAATATCAACATGTTAGTCGCCTACGCCGATGACATCGAAATAATGGGTCCAACATGGAGAGCGGTAACAGCCACCTTTGAACAAATTGAAAAGGAGTCTGCCAAAGTGGTTGAAATTCGGAGAAGGGCAGTGATGGCCAACAGATTCTACTATGGTCTGAGCAAACAACTCAAAAGCAGGACCACCTCCCGCCAGACGAAACTCATACTCTACAAGACGCTGATACTACCCGTGCTGTCGTTTCACGACAGAGGGATCTACGATCCGAGTCTTACTCCAACGTCGGTCACCTCAGCCCATTGTGTAAAAGCAAGGGGCTGCTGCAACAACAACAACAACCCCTGCTGTTATACGGATCTGAAGCTTGGGTACTTACGCAATCAGATGAGGCAGCTCTTGGAGAGTTTGAGAGAAAAATTCTCCGAAAGATCTATGGGCCGATCTGCGTTGATGGTGAATATGCCAGAAGGCATATAAAAGCGATGGTTCACGCAGGGGAAGGCCAAGAATACGTTGGAAAAGATCAAGTCGAAGACAACATCGCCGAAAATGGTCTTCCAAATTCGAAAAACTGCGCAAACGACCGACACGCCTGTAAATCTTTTCTAAGCTCGTCTTATAGAACGAAAGTTCTGTCACAAGCCAGCTATGTAAGTAAGTATCATACGCGTGGATTTTTTGAAGAAAATTTTTTCAAGGACTATCATAGGCGTGGATTTTTTAAAGAATATTTTTCAAGGACTATTACATACATACCGCAATAAATACATACAAATTAATAAAAATAAAATAAATCCGCCTAAGCTCCATAATAATTTTCCAATTACGGTAAAAAATAAGTAAAATCTAATATCATTCAAGCATATTAGAATGGCGCCTCATCTACTACTCATTTCTGGGCTACATGGATCTCTGAACATAAATTGCCGGTAGTTAGTTAGTTAGCATACAAGTATTTAACATAGCAATTGTTATAATTGTTCATTGACGCATAGAGTTGTTCCATAGGCTGGAGTTCTTCTGGCACTGGCACACTTAAGATGGATAGGTTCATCTTGACGGCGCAGAGAGACCACCAGAGATGGATAGCTGCAGCGATTCGATTGTGTTTGCAAGAATATTAAAATCAACATTCTCACACTATTGTGAACTCAATTTTTATGATAGCGTCTTAACATGTTGAGCTTCTTAACTACCGTAAGCGATAGTCGCAATTGCTGCAGCAGCCATTTGACTTGAATTACAGCTATGCTGATGAGGAAGAAAAAGTTGATAGATTTGAAAATAAAGACGAGAAGATTGTTTCTGTGTCTTTTCTTCGTATAACAAGTGTAATCAAGAGATAATTTTTATGGTAAGTGGACAAAGAATGATAATAATTAAAGGGTGAGTCAAAAGGGAGTGATATATTGTTGGTAAACAATGTACATGTCATATTGACTAGAGCCTTAAAAACTATTTCATAAAAAATTCACGCCTTAAAGCCTTAAAAAATATTTTTAAACCAGTGAGCGGAGCAGTATATTCGGGACGGGACCGACCATATGATACCTTACACAACTACCAAGAAAATCAAACTCTCTGCGGTTCTATATTATGTGCCGTGGCAATATTTCGAGATATTTGCACCCTTTTTACCGATTATAGATCAACAACTTCACTTCATAACTCTGGCATATTTTCCATTTTTTTCCTTCAAGTGGATTTTTACGCCGTAAAATAAAAAATTTGTCACTTTAGGTTTTGGTTTATTTGACCCTCAGAATATTGACCGATCATCATCTAAACAGCCGCTCTAAGTATTTAGTCACATTACCTTCACCTTGTAGAATATCCGATGTTCTGCATATAATAATTGCCTCTAGAGCGACTAGACAATCTGACAAAATTAAAGTTTTCGGTTCATTGCACCCCCTGAATGAAATCTCAACCTCACCGAAAACTATAGGCTATCAGCGCGACATTTCCGTCCTCTAATGGAGTAATAATAATATTATGCACATAGTCACCTTTACCTAATTAAGTATTACTTCTACATCAGAGTACATACAGCCATATAATTGGTATCAATTTGAAGGTCAACAACTCCTCTTGGATATACTATCAACTTTTCGGGTATATGTCCTTCAGGAGCAATTATATACACCCCAGAATAAAAATTTTGAAATTTTTCACACAAAAGTCACGGTCCATTTGACCCTCTAAATAATTACCGATCTTTATCAAAACAGGCATGCTTATTCTTAAGCCCGATCCCCTTCTCCATGTAAAATTTCACGAAGTTCGGACCATAACTGCGGCCACTGGAGCGACCATAAAAACCGACAAACATTTAGTATTTGGTCCATTTCATCCCCTAAATATTAACCGATCTTTACCAAAAACAATAGGGGTCTTCATTGGACCGAACCCAACCTACATGCAAAATTTCGTGAAGATTGATCCATAACTGTGGCCTGTATCTTGCTTACAAATTATAATGGACAGACAGACGGACGGACACACATGTCTAGATCGACTCAGCTAGTCGAGATATGATGATCGGTATACTTAAAGGTGGGTCTAGGACCAATATTTCGCGGCGGTACAAACTTTTGGCACTGCACAAAGCTATAATACCCTGACAACATAGTTGTGTAGGGTATAAAAATCCACACCTCGAAGCTGTAGTTCTCAAGTTCCACAGTTGGCCCGAGTCTACTTGACGTCTTGCGCGTTGATACCATCAGCTTGTTCTTCACGCCGTTTACTGCCAGACCCACTTTGGCAGACTCCTTCTCAATTTGTTCAGAGGTGGCTGTTACCGCTATCAATGTTCGACCCATTATGTCGATGTCATCGGCGTAATCGAGTAACATGTCTTGTTTGGTGTACAGAGTGCCATTTCTGTTCTCTCGTATGACCTTTTCCAGCAGGATGTTAAAAAGGTCACACGACAAACTATCACCTTGTTTGAATCCAATTATTGTTCGGTATTAAAGGGCTCCGAGAGGTCCTTTCTTACTTTAACTGAAAATCTTGAACCTGTTAATGTTATTCTGCATAGCCGAATTAATTTTACAGGAATGCCGAACGTAGACATGGCTTTAAACAACTCTGAACGGATAGGGCTATCGAATGCGGCTTTCTAGTCGACGAATAGGTGGAATGTGTCAATGTGTTTTTCGTGTTTTTTTTTCAGGATTTTTCGCAGAGTGAAAATCTGGGCAATGGTGGATTTGCCAGTTTTGAAGCCACATTGGTATGGTCCAATAATGTCATTGACCATTGGCTTCAATCGTTCACACAGCACACCGGATAGCACTTTATATGCGATGGGAAGGAAACATATTCCTCTATAGTTGGCACATATCGTCTTGTCTCCTTTTTTTGTGCACAGGACACAGGATTCTGAGGTTCTAATCATTGGACATGCTCTCCTCTAGCCAAATTGTACTAATCAGCTGGTGCATGCTCCTTACCAGCATCTGACCACCAGTCTTGAATAGTTCGGCTTGTAACCCATCGCCACCTTCTGCTTTATTATTCTTCAGCCGATTAATTGCTATTCTGACTTCATCTTGGCTAGGTGGTATACACTCTATACTGTTATTTATAATTGGTACTGGGGTATCCTCTTCACCGCTACTGTTTGATACCAGAAGTTTTTCAAAATGCTCCTTTCAGATCCTCAACACGCTGTCTGTATCTGTCACCAGGTTTCTTCTTTATCTCTACAGGAGGATGCGCCTGCACCAAAGCCTTCGGTATGGTGTTTTACCCGTTGGTAGAATTTTCGGACTTCATTCTGACTCCTGTACATTTCGATTTGCTAGCGCTCACATTTTTCTTGCTCCTTCTTCTTTTCTCTGAAAACACGTTTCTCCTCTCTTTTTTTCTCCCGATAATTCTCCATCGCATTACGTGTTGCTGCCTCCTGCAGGGTTGCCCTATACGCTGCGTTTTTCACATAACTAGCATTACGACACTCCTGATCGTACCACGGATTTCTTGACGGTCGTCTTTGGTACCCAAGTATTGCATTTGCTGCAGTGTATAGGGAGTGGACAATTCTTTGCCATTGTGCTTCTATACTATTATCGGGACAAGAAGTGCTTTCGTCAAGCAGGTGGGTAAGTTGAGCGGAGTAGGCCTCTGCTATCTGTTGTGTTTGCAGCTTTTCGACGTCAAATTTCCGTGTTACATTAGATCGCACCTTTGGTGCTACATTAAGACGGGTGCGTACCTTGGCTGCCACAATGTAATGGTCCTAATCGATATTCGCCCCCCGGATCGATCGAACGTCTAAAACACTGGACGAATGCCTTCCGTCCATCACAACATGATCAATTTGATTTCTCGTTGTTCCATCCGGAGAAATCCAAGTGGCCTTGTGTATATCGAGATGCTTGAATCTGGTACTGCTAACTACCATGTTTTTTTGCTGCCGCGAAGTCAATCAACCTCATGCCGTTGTCTGATGTTTCTTCATGGAGGCTGAATTTTCCGACGGTGGGGCCAAAGATATTTTCCCTTCCGATTTTTGCATTAAAATCTCCTAGCATAATTTTAATGTCATGGCCAGGGCAACGGTCATATGCTGTTTCTAGGCGCTCTTAAATTATGTCTTTGGTCTGCTCATCTTTGTCTTCGGTCGGAGCATGGGCGCAAATGTAACTGAGAAGAACTTTTCTTTTATACGGATTATAGCAATTCGCTCATCTACTGGAGTGAATCTGGAGACGATGGCTTTTATTCTCTCCTGTTGACCATAAATCCGCAGCCAAATTAATGTCTCGTTTCATAATACAGGGCGTAATCATCTGATTTACTTACGCCAGTCCCTTTCCATTGCATTTCCTGTAAGGCAATAATATCGGCTTTGTACTTCTTGAGTACATCCGCCAAAGCGAGAACTGCGCCTTTTCTGTACAACGTGCGCACATACCAAGTGCAGATTCGCCGATCGTGGTCCTTTATACGATTGCGGGGGTCGCCAACATTGTGGATGTTTGGTTTTCTTTTTCTTTGCTTTTTCATAGTAGGAGGGGTTTTCCGAGTGTGGGCAACAACCCGACGACTCAACCCAATTTTTTATAGTTGTTATGGGTGAACTCGCGGCACATATCAGCTCTCTATTTCAACGGGTGATGAAAATAGCTACCCAAGGTGGCACCGCGGGGAGGTCAGTGTCCACAATTGAGATGAAAGAGGGACCAAGATAAGCCTGGACTTCGCCATCATCCCCTACGCCACCCCCACGCCTTAACTAAAGTCTTAAAAAAATATTTAAAACCAGTAAGGAAAGTGGTAAAGTCAGACGGGGCCGACTATATGATACCCTTCACCACTTTGGGTAAATTCAACAGATGAATCTTAACAGACGTCGCATTTTTGATTTTCACGAAACTTAACACACATCATTCTAGACTTCATTCAGTACACTGTACCAAATTTCGTGGAAATCGAAAGGTATACAGAGACATTGGTGCACCATTTACCTTAAATCGGACGAAAATTTATATGGGAGCTATATATAAATCTGAACCGATTTTTATGAAACTTAGCACACACCATTCTAGGCTTAATTAAGTACGCTGTGCCAAATTTCGTGCAACTCGAAAGATATATAGGGACTTTGGTGCACCATTTACCTTAAATCGGACGAAAATATAAATGGGAGCTATATCTAAATCCGAACCGATTTTTCCCAATTTCAATAGGGTTCGTCCTTGGGCCAAATAAGTGACGTATGCCAAATTTCATCCAATTCGGATAATAAATGCGACCTGTACTTTGTTTACAATTTAACATGGACAGACGGACGGACATGCATAAATCGACCTTAAAAGTGATTATATGCATATTCTCAAAAGGAACCAAAAAAAGGAAAGGAATAATACCCTGTACCACATTGTGGTGAAGGGTATAAAAAACCAAATCACAAAGAATTTGGTTGAAAAACGCGCTCAAGAACCCCGAAATACCGAAAATTGGGGGGTACCCTTATATGGGGGTTACTCGAATAAATTGACCTATATTTATAATTTATAGTGGAGAGATTTGCTACCTAATAATAACTCGACGTACTAAATTACAGTCAATTCGGTCGAAAAATACGATCAGAACCCCCAAAATACCAAAAATTTTGGGGTATCGTTATATGGGGACTACCAGAAAAACTGGACTTATATTTATAATTTTTAGTGGAGTAATTTGGTAGCCAATAAGAACCCAACGTACAAAATTTCAGAGAATTCAGTTATAAAACGAGCTCAAGAATCCCAAAATACCGAAAATTGTGGGTACCCTTATATGGGGACTATCCGAAAAAATTGACCTATATTTATAATTTTTAGTAGGGAAATTTGCTACCCAATAAGAACTCAAAGTACAAAATTTCAGCAAATTCGGTCCAAAAATGCGATCAAAACCCCCAAAATACCGAAAATTGGGGCTACCCTTATATGGGGACTATCCGAAAAAAATGGACCTATATTTAGAATTTTTAGTAGGGAGATTTGCTACCCAATAAGAACTCAAAGTACCAAATTTCAGCGAATTCAGTTAAAAAACGTCCTAAATAACCTCAAAATATCGAAAATTGGGGGTTACCCTTATATGGGAGGTATGCCTAAACGGGGACCGATTTTCTCCAATTTCAATAGGGTTCGTCCTTGGGTCAATTAAGTGACCTGTGCCAAATTTCATCCAAATCGGATCATAAATGCGACCTGTACTGTGTTAACAAAAATACATGGACGGACGGACAGACGGACATGCATAAATCGACTCAGAAAGTGATTCTATGCATATTCTCAAAAGCAACCATGGGTCTATCTCGATTATTTTTGCCTTGTACAAACATATGCACAAAGACATAATACCCTGTACCACAGTGTGGTGAATGGTATACAAATCAAGCCTACTTGGAGGTCCCCCAAAAAATATGTGTAAAATATCCACGCCAACCTAAACCAGTAAGGAATGTAGTAAAGTCGGACGGGGCCGACTATATGATACCCTTCACCACTTTGAGTATATTCAACAAATGAATCCTAACAGAAGTCGTATGTGTCAGTCTCGTTTCCTTCTGCCTGTTACAAACATATGCACAAAAACATAATATCCTGTGCCAGAAAAAAAAATTGGTTCAAGAACCTCAAAACCTGGGGGCTACCAGAAAAAATTGACCAATATTTATAGTGTAGAGATGTGCTACCTAATAAGAACTCGACGTACTAAACTACAGTCAATTTGGTTGAAAAATACGATCAGAACCCCCAAAATACCAAAAATTTGGGGTACCGTTATATAGGGACTACCAGAAAAACTAGTCCTATATTTATAATTTTTAGTGGAGTAATTTGGTACCCAATAAGAACCCAATGTACAAAATTTCAGAGAATTCAGTTATAAAACAAGTCCAAGAACCCGAAAATACCGAAAATTGGGGGTACCCTTATATGGGGGCTATCCGAAAAAAATGGACATTTATTTTTAATTTTTGGTAGGGAGATTTGCTACCCAATGAGAACACAAAGTACCAAATTTCAGCAAATTCGGTCGAAAAATGCTACCAAAACCCCCAAAATACCGAAAATTGGGGGTAATCTTATATGGGGGCTATCCGAAAAAATGGACCTTTATTTATAATTTTTGGTAGGGAGATTTGCTACCCAATAAGAACTCAATGTACCAAATTTCAGCGAATTCAGTTAAAAAACGCGCTCAAGAACCTCAAAATACCGAAAATTTGGGGGTACCCTTATATGGGGGCTATCCGAAAAGATTGACCTTTATTTATAATTTTTGGTAGAGAGATTTGCTACCCAATAAGAACTTAAAGTACCAAATTTCAGCGAATTCAGTTAAAAAACGCGCTCAAGAACCTCAAAATACCGAAAATTTTGGGGTACCCTTATATGGGAGCTATGCCTAAACGTGGACCGATTTTCTCCAATTTCAATAGGTTTCGTCCTTGGGCCAATTAAGTGACCTGTGCCAAATTTCATCCAAATTGGATCATAAATGCGACCTGTACTTTGTTAACAAAAATACATGGACGGACGGACGGACAGACGGACGGACAGACAGACGGACATGCATAAATCGACTCAGAAAGTGATTCTATGCATATTCTCAAAAGGAACCATGGGTCTATCTCGATTATTTTTGCCTGTTACAAACATATGCACAAAGACATAATACCCTGTACCACAGTGTGGTGAAGGGTATAAAAACTAAAAAAACCATCACTCCTCTACCCCACCTCCTTCGATTATAAATACCTCGTATCTATGTTAACAAATAACATATATGAATAATTGTTAACATGCAATGGTTTATTTTTGTTGTTATTATTTTTTTAGTAATTTTCTTATTTTTCGTTGTTGTTGTTGCTCTTATTTTGTTGTTGTAACATTCTCGATAAAAAAAACAAAAGAACACACATAGAAACACATGTTCCGATATACACTCCATAGATTGGCAAAAATAGTATCAACAATAGCAGAAAAAAATCTCTATATAGATCATTCCTCTTGACTTGATTACAAATAATAACTATTGAGCATAACATCGACAACAACAACAAAATCAACTATCATCTAACAACATGCCATGGAATAGAGCAAAATAGGTAGATAGATAGTTTTCTATATTAACTACCAGCATGTAGTTATTTAGAATATGTTGTGTTGTAGAGTGCTATAGTTAGTTGTTGTTGTTGCTATTGTTGTTGGTGGGGTATTATGGCGAGAGTTGGGTGTTGTTAACGTTGGCATTTCTAGCTGTTGTTGTACCAGATATTAACTAGCCATCAAAAACAACAAAACTGAAAAAAAACAAAAAATGGATGATTATGTGCACCCAGTTTGGAGAATATGTAAAATATGTCACTGGAGTGGGTAATATTGGGGGCAGTGGCTGAAGCCGATATCGGAGACCTCAAATGGCCGGAAATATAACTATTGAAGGGAAGATATTTTGCTCATTGATGATCTGAAGTGATAAATTAGATCCACATTGTTTGGAAAAAATTGGCTACTTTTATTTAAGAACGCATCAATATAAGGGGTCTATGGAACATCAAAATTCAGTCGGTTTTGTGACTTTTAAGACCCTGTTGTGTATTGTATCAAAACTCTTACGACATATAGTTTTTGGGTCCCTAATTATAAAAATAGATTTCTCATGGGAAAAAAATACACACGACATATATTCAAGATTTTGTTAATTCCAAATTTTTTAAATGAAATAAAGGTACTTGGACTAGTACCGGCTCGAAACATTTAAGCTAAAACATTCTTTAAATTGTGTGAATGTGGTGGCAGATCACATTTATAAATATTAGCCAATTCAAACATGTTTCCAAATCAGAAAATCCAATTCAATCACATATTGAGAGAAATTTGGGTGATTCTAACATTACGCTGGGAATTTTTTTTTTTCGGAAAAAAAGTATTTAAATTTATCCTATCAGATATCTACTGCTAAAGAAAATTGATAAAAAATAAGCTGGGAGCTCGAGCTATTGGTAGCTAGATTCCGATTCCAACACAATGTTTTAAAAGTCATTCCTTTTCTGAATTTTTGTTTACAATATGGATGCCAGATTTTTCTTTTCAAAAAACTGGATACCGGGTTAAAAAAAACTGGACAATAAAAGGCAGGCAAAAACAAAAAAAAAACAGGGCATTCCGAATTTTTGTTTACAATAGGGATGCCAGATTTTGCTTTGCAAAAAACTGGACACTGGGTTAAAAAAAAATTGGACAAAAAAAGGCAGGCCATTAAAAACAAAATACCGCAAAGTTGTTCATTTTGGAGATGTGTAATTAAAAAGAAATTTTGTGTTGCAAGCAAGGTGTGTCCGCCCATCTGTACATTATAAATTGTAATCAAGGTATAGACAGTTATGGACTAATATGACGAAATTATGCATGTAGGTTTGAATGAAGGTCAAGTGGACCAAGATGTTATGAGAACAGTGACAAAGATTGTATTGGGTTATTCATTTCGGGTTTTTATACCCTCCAACATGTATGGAGGATATATGGAGGGTATATTTTGTGTTGCAAGCAAGGTGTATCCGCCCATCTGTCTATTATAAATTGTAATCAAGGTATAGACAGTTATGGACTAATATGACGAAATTATGCATTTAGGTTTGAATGAAGGTTAAGTGGACCAAGATGTTATGTAAACAGTGACAAAGTTTGTATTGGGTTATTCATTTCGGGTTTTTATACCCTCCAACATGTATGGAGGGTATATTAATCTTGTTTTTCCGTGTGTAACTCATCGAATTGATCATTTCCGATCCTATAACATATATATATATATATATATATATTCTTGATCAGCGTAAACTTCTATGACGATCTAGCAATGTCCGACTATCTGTACGTGTGTCTGTTTAATTCGAATTGCGATAGATCGCCAAAATATAAATATAGGTCAACCTTCTCTGGTAGCCCCCATATCATGGTACCTCCCAATTTACAGTATTTTTAGGGGTTTGTGTGTATTTTCGACCGAATTAGCTGTAATTTAGTACCTTGAGTTCTTATTGGGTAACAAATCTCTCCATATAAAATTATAAATATGGATCCACTTTTCCGGGCAGGCCTCATATCACGTTACCATTTAATTTTCGGTATTTTGGGGGTTTTGAACGCTGTAATATGGTATTTTGTCTCCCTCCCAAAAATTATTAATATTCACCCCCTTATAGGGGTAGTCTACACATAACACTCTTTTTATTAAAATAGTTAATTAATTTGTTGCGTCGGTAGTAGTAAAAATGAATAAATTCGCTGTTTCAAACAGAGGGGAGGGCTCCTCCCCCTCTGGCTACGTCGCTGCATACAAGAGATGCTGATATATTCATAATCCTTTAGAAAGATCAGACATAGCATCTTTGGAGGACTATTGAGATGGAATCGGGCGGAATTAAATGTGTGATCTACATAGATATTTCAACTGAAATCAATGGAAAATTGCATGTATAACGGACTGACTTGCAGTCTTTGTTGTACCATTTGTATGAAATCGAGCAAAATTATGTATTATGTAAACTAGGACCTTATTGAGCAAACGTTGCATACTTTTTTAACTTTAATGCAACCAATGCCGCCCTCTTCAAAATTAGGAAGATAAGGGTTGGAAAGGAGAAAGCCAAAAATAATTCACGCTTTTGTGAGTTGAATCCGCTTTAAATAAAATCAATGCTAATGGATGTTAAAACCCCTTCTAGAATGTATATAAAAATCCAAAAATCCAAATCCAAAAATTAAAAAATCGCTATTGATCTTGAAATCGTTTAAAAATTCAAAAATCGGTCTTAAAAAAGTCTTTAAAAAGTAAACCTTAGCCGGCCCTTGTAAAACATTTTACAAATTCAAAAGCATCCCATGCGTATGGGGCTATTACACCCCATCAATACAATGTGTCTACAAAGTTTCAATTGAAAATCTCAAGAACTCTTGAAGATATAACCGATTTATTGTGTCAGCATCAATTGACACACTGTGGTACAGGGTATTATGTCCTTGTGTATATGTTTGTAACAGGCAAAAGAAATCGAGATAGACCCATGGTTCCTCTTGAGAATATGCATAGAATCACTTTCTATGTCGATTTACGCATGTCCGTCTGTCCGTCCATCTGTCCATGTTAAATTGTAAACAAAGCACAGGTCGCATTTCGGTTCAGATTGATATAGCTCGGTTCAGATTGATATAGCTCCCATATATATTTTCGTCCGATTTAAGGTAAACGGTGCACCAAAGATCCTATATATCTGTCGATTTGCACGAAATTTGGTACAACGTACTGAATTGAGCCTAGAATGATGTCTGCCAAGTTTCGTGAAAATCGGCCCAGATTTAGATATAGCTCCCATATATAGTATCGTCCGATTTCATGTAAATGATGCACCATAGTCCACATATATCTTCCGATTTGCAAGAAATTTGGCATAACGTACTGAATTGAGCCTACAATAATGTCTGCCAAGTTTCGTGAAAATCGGTCCAGATTCAGATATAGCTCCCATATATAGTTTCGTCCGATTTCATGTAAATGGTGCACCAAAGTCCCTATATATCCTTCAATTTGGCATAGCGTACTGAATTTAGTCCAGACTGATGTGTGCCAAGTTTCGTGAAAATCGGTTGAGATTTAGATATAACTCCCTTATATTATAGATTGATTTCAATTATTGACGCACCAAGGATCCAATATATGGCTGATAAGAACAAAACGTACTGAAATTAGTATAACCTAACTTGTGACAAGTTTCGTTGAAATCGGTTCATATTTGGATATAACTCCCATATATATTTTCGCCCGATTTTAAGTAAATTGGACATCAACTCATCCTCATGTTAGTCAGATTGACATCAAATTTTGCACAACGTACACAATTGAACATGGAATTATGTAGTTGCGTTTTCGAGAAGTACAGACATAGTCCAACGGATGACCTATTGATATTTGTTTGAAGTCGATTCACAGTTAGATAAATATCACATATTTTATTTCATCCAATTTATGTAATAGTCCTGTTTAATATACCCATAGTGGTGAAGGGTATCATATAGTCGGCCCCGTCCGACTTTACTACTTTCCTTACTGGTTTTTTCTCGAAGCAGTGTTTTTACGAATGGCGGGCACTATAACTAATAATACAATCGGATCCAATTTTTTAACGTTTCTCGTGGAGTGTTTAGCTATCGTTTGAACTAGGATAAAGCTAATCGATGAAGAACTTCCTTATTTTTTAACTTAGTTTGTGGTCATTTACCAGCCCAATGAAAATCTTGAAAATTTAAAATCGAGAATGAGGGAGGTCCCCATTTGAAAAACAGTTTTAAACAAATCTATGCTTATAGTCCACCCTGAAAACATGTTTATATAAAATCTACGCTTATTATACTCTTTGAACAATTACAAAAAAATACGAATAGTGGATCTCACAATTAATGAAGATGTTAGTGATTTTCAAGTCACTGTGTATTCATGGTGATGAAGTTACACCTACAAAACCAAAACTAAATATAAGTCAATTCTGCCGACTCATAGATCTCATCTATCGTACAAAATGCCCTCAAGATCTGACACATTATATACTTGACGCAATACCAAATTCCTCCCCTTCAAAGGGGCAAAAAGTTTTCGCACACATTATAGCGGGACACTCAATGACACACTAATGGTTTTAATACCCATGGAAAGCATTTATTACTGTAAAATTCAGTAGTAGTACATTACTCACATGTGTAATATTAATTTAAAATACAATTTTTAAATAAAGATAAAGACCGTGTATTCTTCAAGACATATTCACAATATGCCTTCAAAATTTTATTGTGGATCTCTTCTTAGAGCTTCTTCTTAATCCCATTTATATAAAAAGATCCTAGAGGTCTACCTGTCTTTGATAGGCCAGTCCTTATATTTATCTTCCACAGACGATCTTATATCCCAATTGTCTCTATAAGCCAGCTAATGGCCTCTGTGCCTTCTAAAGGCCAGCAGGTGATCTTTTTTCCTGATGGTTTCTGCGTCTTCTATATGCCGGCTGATGGCCTCGGTGCCTTCTATAGGCCAAATGGTGGTGTCTGTATTTTCTATAAACCGGCTAAAATTCGGAAACATTTGTATAAACTTCCAGAAGGTTTAGAGAAATGTTCATAGATGAGCTGAAGGTTCAGAGAGTCTCTGTTGGCGAGAAGATGGTTCAGCGTGTCTAAGAGCCGTCTAATGGCATCTGTGTCTTCCATATGACGTCTGTGCCTTCTAGAGGCCAGCAGGCGACCTATTTTTCCTATATATGTCAGCTGGTGGCCTTTGTGTCTTCTATATGCCAACTGATAGCCTCTGAGCCTTCTTTAAGTCAGCAAGTGACCACTTTTTCGTATATAGGTCAGCAGTTGGCCTTTGAATATTCATTCCAATGGGACTTTTAAAACACTTCTAAATGCGAAAATAAAATCAGGTTTTAAAGCTTTAAATAAATCCGTAAGAAATCATAGAAATTCCCGCTTATGTACTTTTTAATCCTACTACTTTTTAAAAAAATCACTCTCAAGGATCTTTAAAAAATCTTTTCCAAATCCCATTGGAAATCATTTGCATCTGCCTGTGCCCAATGTCTCACATCCCTGCTTACTTTCTTAATAACATACGACGGTGTATTTGTGCTTCTTAAGCTCCATGACAAGAAGTGGACTAGTATGTTTTTGACCATAATGACCACTCTAGCGGTAGTAGTCGGTCGATTGGTATAAATTCTATATTGTTAAGACTTAAATATTCACAATGCCATCAACGACTACAACAAAGTATGGAGAACAATGCGACAACTTATTGCGACGAATTTAACATACTACAACAACAGCAACAACTATAACAACAAAAGGCGTTGTCCAGCAAATAAATTTTGCAATGTCTGATTGCATTCAGCTGTGTGGCTGACTTTAAAAAGTAAAGTCTTACAGAATACCCGGACAATGGCATAGTAATCCACTTGACCATTTGACCATAAAACACGAATTTACTTGAGGTAGCAAAGGCTAAATAGGCAGGCGCGTACATGGAGGGTGTTGGGAATATATAAGGTATGGAGAGAATATATAAGGTATGCAAACAAGAACTATAATTTGTGGGATTTGAGGACTGCCACTAGAAGGGAACTTTCAAAAATGGAGGAACTCCCAACGGAACTTGTTCAGCTACGCCACTGTAAATTAGATGGAATGAATGCAAGTGAAGAAAATATCAAAATGGCGTGTTTGCGTTTTTTTGAGCGAAGATGACCCATCTGAGGATTGAGAATTAGGTTATATATTATTTTGTGATCAAAGCCCCCATTACTAAAACAAAAATAAGAACTTCCGCAGATTTTATAGGTATAATTTTTTCTGGGATAACCTTCTATTTATTTTATTTTAAAATAATCTTTAATAAACCCACGCCTCTCGTAGTCAGTCCTCTGAAAAAATATTCTTTAATAAATCCACGCCTTGAAACAATATTCTTCAAAAATCTCCGCTTTTTATCCTTCCTCATATCTCCTACAAATTTATTTTATCCTAAACTATAACAGCAGCTGAAATTTTATCATTTTCCTATCGAACATTATAAGATAAAGCCAAAAATTTAGTTTTAGAAAATTGTTGTCTATCTTCGGGAAATAAATTCGATTTTATGCTTTTCTCCTTCTTTGCCAAAATGTGGTGTCTGCTTTTTCCTTCGACTACTAACAACTACCAGATTTGCCAGCTAGATATTTTCTACAAAAATTATTATTATCTGTTTTCTTTATTTGCCGCACAAGTTTGCCATAAAGTCCAATGAAAATATTTTTTGCAGCAGCAGCAGAAGAAAAAGAAAAATCTTCATTGCACCCATGGCACTGCCAATCCCAATCATAATTGAAGCGCCAAAATATTGCAGACATTAGCAATTTGTGTGCTGCACCTGTTTGGCCAAATAAAAAATGCAGCAAACCAACAACAACATCAACACTTCCACATCTCAAACATAGCACAAAGCAGACGCCAAAAGTTGCTGACAAAAAATGAAGAAACAAACTAGGAATAGAACAGTGGGCCAAAATTCCTGAAATTTTCAGAGAATAAAGGTGGGAAATAACTGAGGAGAGGGCATATAAACGAATGAAGGGGATCGTATTTGGAACAGGGTAAGGGAATCTTTAGACAGGAGTTGAAACTGTAACACAAATTGTACTGAAACAACCAATAATTTAATTGGCGCCCAACATTTAGTTGACTTTATGCACGAGCTGAAGATTCAGAAATTTTTATAGGGCAACTGTTAACTCGGCGCCCAACAAGAAGTAGTCTACTTACAGCTTGATACATCAAGCCTCATAAAGGTGTAAGAAGTCTCTATAAACGAGTTAAAGGTTCGGGAAGTTATGCTGAAGGATGATGGAGCTTCTATAACCAAATGAAGATTGAGAGACCCTTTCATTCTGAACAAAAAACGCGCAGGGATTATTTATAGATAACCTGAACATTCAGGGAGTCTCTATATGTGACATGAAGGTTCAGAAGATTTTATTGATAAGTTGAAGTTTTCTTTACAGACGAGATGAAACATGAGGGTGTTTTATAGCTGATGTTTAAAGTAGTCGTTTGAACGGAGAATTCAAGAAGTAATTAGAGACGACCTAAAGGTCCCTGGAGTCCATCGTTGACGAGTATTCTTTGGTAGACACACTGAAGTCCCGCTATAGGTTCAGGACGTATTCCTAAATGAGTTGAAGTTAAATTTAGGAAATTGTGTTTCAAGACGTCTCTATAGACAAACTATGGGTTCAGACAGTCCTTCGTAGACGAGTTGATGGTAAATTAACCCTTTATAAACCTGCTGCAGTTTTAGGGAGTATCTATAGAAGTGTTAAAAGTTCAGTTATCAAGTTGAGTCTTCAGCAAATGTTTAAAGACCCAGGCTAAGGGAGTCTTTCATAGATGAGTTAAAGTTTCGCTGTAGGGTCAGGACGTCTTGCTGTGTGAGCTGAAGGTTCAGTGCGCCTTTATAGAAGAGATGAAGATTCTGGAATATGAATCTTCGATTCAGGAAGCCATTCATAGACGAGCTGAGGATAATGAGACTCTTTAACAGACCTCCTAAAGGTTTAGGGAGTCTTTTAGACGTATTGAACGTTTTCAAACGAGTTGATTGTTAAAGGAGCCTATATAACCGAGCTGAAGGTTCAGGTAGCCTTCTCTGGGCTAGCTGAAAATTCGGAAACATTTGTATAAACTTCCAGAAGGTTTAGAGAAATGTTCATAGATGAGCTGAAGGTTCAGAGAGTCTCTGTTGGCGAGAAGATGGTTCAGCGTGTCTAAGAGCCGTTTATGTGAGATCTGAAAGCCGTTCATTATCAAGATGAAGTATCAAGGAGTTTCTTCAGAACAGTTGAATGTTAAGGAAGAGAGATGAAAATTGGAGAGCCTTTCATAAACATTTAGAAGGTGCAGAGAGTTTAGCTCGTTATTGTCGAGCAAAATGGCCAGGAACTTTTTATAGACGAACTCAAAAAAGAGAGAAATGTTCATAGATGAGCTGAAGGTTCAGAGAGTCTCTGTTGGCGGGAAGATGGTTCAGAGTTTCTAAGAGCCGTTCATGCGAGATATGAGAGCCGTTCATTATCGAGATGAAGTATCAAGAAGTTTCTTCAGAACAGTTGAATGTTAAGGTAGAGATATGAAGATTGAAGACCCTTACATAAACATTTAGAAGGTTCAGAGAGCGTATCTCGTTATAGTCGAGCAAAATGGCGAGGAACTTTTTATAGACGAACTCAAAAAAGAGAGAGTCTATCAGAAGGTTCAGGAAATCATCCACAAGTTTCAGAATATCTTTACAGATATTCTATGAATCTTCGGTCAATCTCTATAGACGAACAGAAGGTTCAAAAAGGCATTCATAGACGAGATGAGGGTAAAGGGACCTTTCTACAGATCTGATGAAGGTTTATGGAATCTCTATAGGCGAATGGAAGGTTCAGATTCCACTCTATAGAAATCTCTTTAGATTTGAATGTTAAGGGAGCCTCTATGAGGAAGCTGAAAATTGAGGGACCGTTTCGTAGACATTCAGAAGGTTCAGGGATTCGTTATAGATGAACTGAAAGAAAACTAACGCTGTAGGAAATATTTCAAAGGAGTTGAAGGAGATCCTCATTTTGTACGAAGCTTCCATAGACGATTAGAAGTCTTAATACATAGTCTGAACATTTAGAGAGTCATCCATAGGCTTTCTGAAGTTTCCGAAAGTCTATATCGATACTCTGGAGGTTCACGGAGTCTACATAGGCTGCCTATGGCGTGAGGTATTTTTTTATAGATGAGCTAAAGGTGCAGGGAGTCTTAGTATATGACATCAAGGTTAAGAGACTCTTTAGAGGTGAGCTGAAGGTTCAGATGGTTTGCATCGACGACCTCAGGTATAGATGATCGGCAAAGAAATCTCCTGAAGAACCAAAAGGAACCTGTAATGGACCCTCAAAAAATATTCTTTAAAAAATCCACGCCTGTAATGGACCCTCGAGAATATTCACGCCTATTGATGAACCTCGGAAATATATTCTTTAAAAAATCCACGCCTGTAATGGACCCTCGAGAATATTCACGCCTATTGATGAACCTCGGAAATATATTCTTTAAAAAATCCACGCCTGTAATGGACCCTCGAGAATATTCACGCCTATTGATGAACCTCGGAAATATATTCTTTAAAAAATCCACGCCTGTAATGGACCCTCGAAAATATTCACGCCTATTGATGGCCCTTGAAAAAAATGTCTTTAAAAAATCCACGCCTGTAATGGACCCTCAAAAATATTCACGCCTATTGATGGCCCTTGAAAAAAATGTCTTTAAAAAATCCACGCCTGTAAAGGATCCTCAAAAATATTTATTACCCACGCCTGCAATGGACCTTGAAAAATATTCACGCCTATTGAGGACCCTTGAAAAAATTTTCTTAAAAAATCCACGCTGGTAATGGACCCTCAAAAATGTTAATGACCCTCGAAAAAAAATATTCTTTAAAAAATCCACACCTGTAATGGGTCCCCAAAAATATTCATTGCTTATGAAAAATATTCTTTAAAAAATCCACGCCTGTAATGGGCCCCAAAAATATTCATTGCTTATGAAAAATATTCTTTAAAAAATCCACGCCTATAATGGCCCATGAAAAAATATCCTTTAAATATCCACGCCTATAATGGCCCATGAAAAAATATCCAGTAAAAATCCACGCCTATTACAGAACTTCGAAAAATATTCTTTAAGAAAATATAATTTATACCAGTGAGCGGAGCAGTATAGTCGGACGGGGCCGACCATGTGATACTCTACACAACTACCATGGAACTCAAATTTTCTGCGCATGTTTATTTCGAGCCTGGGCAATATTTCGTGATATTTGCATCCTCTTGCCCGATTAGAGGTGAACAGCACCTCTGCCTCACACTGACATATTTTCCGAATATTACGAGTATTCAGTACAGATATTGTCCAGATTCCCTTCACCGTGGGTTGTGTTGTGATGTTCGGCTTTTATTTGTGGTCTATAGATCGACTCGAAAATAACACAAAAAATTAAGTTTACGGTCCACTTAATTCCAAAATTACTATCTGATCATCACCGAAAATTATAGGCGTTGTCCTTGACCATACCTTGAACCTCTTGGAACATTTCAAAGCGATCAGCGCTATAGTTCCGCTCTCTAGAGTGATAATAGTTTACTAAATAATATACGAATACGGAGGTACCTGTAAATATTTAGGTGTCCCACATCCGAGCACATACCACAATAATTTTGTCATTTGTCACACAAAGGTCAGGCTCCATTTGACCCGCTAAATTTTGACCGATCTTTATCAAAGTAGGCATGCTTATTCTTTGGCCCGATCCCCTTCTCCATGCTAAATTTCACGATGTTCGGGCCATTACACACGGACGGACACACATGTCTAGATCGACTCAGCTTGTCGAGATATGACTATCGGTATACTAAAAGGTGGGTCTAGGACCAATATTTCGCGGTGTTACAAACTTTTGGGGCTGCACAAAGCTATAATACCCTGACAACATAGTTGTGTAGGGTATAATTAGAGACGACCTAAAGGGTCCTAAATGCCAAAAAAGAAATAATGGTGTGTCATATCAGTTGAATGTTCGGACAATCTCTATAGACGAACTGTTGGTTCAGACAGTCTTTCGTAGACGAGCTGAAAGTAAATGAACTCTTTTATAAACCCGCTCCATGTTTAGGGAGTCTCTATAGAATAGTTGAAGGTACCGCCCATCATCGGATTGAGTCATCAGGGAGTGTTTAAAGACCTAGGCTAAGAGAGTCTTTTATAGATGAGTTGAGGTTTCGCTGTAGGGTCAGGACGTCTTGCTGTATTAGCTGAAGGTTCAGTGAGCCTTTATAGAAGAGATGAAATTTCCGGAAGTCCTTAAATGTAATCTATGAATTTTCGGCGGTCTCTGCAGACGAGGTGAAGGTTGAAAGAGGCATTCGTAGACGAACTAAGTGTGAATGGACCCTTACTAGACCTGCTAAATGATTAGGAAGTCACAGTATAGTTAATGGTTCAGTTATAATTTTCAGACAAGTTGATGGTTAAAGGAGCCTATTTAACCGTGCTGAAGGTTCAAATAGTGTTTCTAGGCGAGCTGAAGATTGAGAGACGCCTTTTAAAAATTTCAACAATGTTTATGGATCAGTGAGTCTCTGTTGACCAGATAAATGTGCAGAGTGTCTTTCAGAAGGAGTCGGTCAGATGGTTTAACCCGAGCTGTGGTAGCGTGACCATATGGTCACACTCATAATATGATCAATAAATCATTTAAAAAACCTGTACCCGAGCAGTGCTAATATGAACATACGGCCACAGCCCAAAAATTGATCATGTCGATCATCCTGATAAGACAAAAGGATACAAATCAAATTTTTGAATTCAGTGGCCCACAATCTAGAGACGCTGAAAGTTTCGTCCCTCAATTCGAAAAAAAAAAACATTTACAGCACTATTCGGGTTAAGGAGCCATTCATTATCGAGCAGAAATATCAGGGAGTCTCTTTAGAAGAGTTGAATATTAAAGAAACCTCTATAAGAAAAAATTGATGACCCTTTTAATGACATCCAGAACGTTCAGTGAGTTATTAACTCGTTGTAGTCGAGCTAAAGGTCCTGGGACTCCTTATAGATTAACTCAAAAGTTATGGATATTTCTATAGGAGAGACAAGTCGTTCAGAAGTTTCATTGGTAGCTAAATTAAAAGGGAGTCTTTGAGCTGAGGCATACGTTTAATCTTTAAAAACTCCGCACCCATAGCTGACCCATGAAAAAATAATCTTTAATTAATCCACGCCTATAATGGCCCATGAAAAAATAATCTTTATTTAATCCCACCTATAATGGCCCATGAAAAAAAAAAACTTTCCTTAAAAATCCACGCCTATGATGGCTCATGAAAAAATATTCCTTAAAAAATCCATGCCAATATGGGTCCCCAAAAATCAGATTTTTATACCCACTGTGCACCTAATATTAGCCACCACTAATTCAGTATAGCCACCATCAGTTTGTGCCATAAAGATTGTCAGCGTTAAGAGTGCTAACTGGAGCATATTATTCTATAGAGCGCATTCGGCAGGCAGGCAAGCAAGCCAACCAAACGCTAAATAAAATTCTTCCATAGAAATGCATTAAAGGCGATAAATTTAGAGGCAAAGAACCGGCCCAAAAGATACCAAAAAAGCAACAACAAAAGCTCATTCAAAACTAACTCACCAATCAAGAAAGATAACAAGACAATGTGGGGTGGGTTGGGTAGGCATGTTAACAACACCAACCACCAAGTCACAGCCGACAGCAGCTTTTAAGTTGTGATGGAGAGGGGGTACCACCATCACCTCTATCACTCCGGTGAAATGAACTGCAAATTAGTTTCCTTTTTTATTATAATTGCTCTAACAAATATCCATAAACACTTCATGAAAAAAATCAGGCAATCGGTAGAAAAAAGATTTGGAAATTTTGAACTACTTTCGGACAGCATCAACAACAGCAGCCTTAGCCGAGGCTGCTGCGACTAGGATTTTACCATGTTTTGAAATTTGTTTTCTTTCTCTTCAGCTCTCTCGATGTTGTTGTTTTGTTTTATTATTATTAGAAAAACGATAAAATATCTACAAGAAAAATCTTAATATTGCAAGAGGTGGTAAACAATTTATAACTTCATTATTGTTCTATTCAAAGTTATGACTTATTAAAACCTGTCCCCGAGGTTTTTGGTGTTGTTAGCTTTTACGTCGTTTTTTGTTGTGATCAAAGGATTTTCTTTCTGTTTGCCTGCTGTCATCTATTCGTTATTGGATAAATGAAAATTTATTAGTGATTAGCAATAGGGAAAGTAAGTAGTTTGTACTAATTTTTCCAGCTAAAAATACGATGTTAGTTCATTTCTTAATTAGTGGAGAATTTATGATAGCCGGTTTAAAAGTGGTAGTGGAAGCTAATATAATGGAACTATAGGAGAACAATGTATTGAAAAAAACCTATTTGTTATTTATTTGAAAATATATCCTGGGTGTGAGTTCACCGCCCAGGGTGTCCTCAGCATCACCACTTCACCGTGGTCGGAATATGATCAACCCCCTCAGTGTCTTCTGTAGGAAACGCAGCACCTGTTCAACGTCCCAGAAAAGCGTCGTCCGCAGTTTGACTGAGATGGACTTCAGAATTAAATTATCGAAATTATAGAGTTATGAGTCGTAGGAATAGTATGCTCACCTCGATACGAGACAAATCTAACCAACACCTGTAACTTGGACTGTTGAGATAATTAATTTAACGTGTAGTGGAAAGATCGCACTAGAAGGATTATAGCGGTTGTCAAACTTAGCGACGTAACGGCAACTCATCCCAAGATGTGAATCGTACATTCCGATTTCTGTCCCTAGTAGCAAATACGCTTGAGGCAATACGCATCCTTGTGGATTTCGGTAGATGTCTACCACTACTATTTGACGGTTATTGACTTATCAAAAGCCACCGATACTTTCAATCGCGCTAAGCTGTTCGTGGAAAACAAAACACCAAAGAAAAAACACAAGAATTCGAAATCTAGTGAAATGAAACAAGTAGATGTCCATATCTCCGGCACTGTTTAATATCACCCTGAATTTTCTGAATAGCCGATATACGAGTATATAATAATTTCAGTACGGTTCTTCTATCTGAGGTAGTGATGTCCGCCGCTGAAATAAAGCTACCACAACCACTGCCGAAGTGAAGCTCCCACTTAATATATTTATCGATGGTGCATAAATTCCGACCATAAATTACGTTCGGCGGCTTATTTATATATTTATGCCACCGCTATTTGACAAAAAATTTGGAGTATGAGAGATTCGTAGCATATTTCTCTCAAACACTTCAAGAGCTGTCTCATCTGCTTGCGTAAGTACCCATGCTTCAGATCTATATAACAGCATGGGTAGTATCAGCGTCTTGTAGAGTGTGAGTTTGGTCTGCGAGAGGTGTCCTTGTTTCTGAATTGCTCACTTAGACCATAGTAGCATCTGTTGGCCAACACTATTCTCCTCCGAATTTCAAAACTGATGTTATTAGTTTTATTTATGGCGGCACGAAGATATAAAATATCTTTGACTACGTCGAAGCTGTAGTTCTCAAGTTTGACATTTGGTCCGATTTGGTCTTGCGCGTTGATACCACATTTTGGTAGACTACTTTTCAATTCGTTCAAAGGTGGCTGTTACCGCTCGCAATGTTCGACCCATTTTGTCGACGTCATCGGCGTAGGCGATTAACATGTTTTGTTTGGTGTACATAGTTTCATTTCTGTTCACATTTGCCTCTCGTAAGACCTTTTTCAGCAGGATGTTAAAAAGATCACACGACAAACAAGTTATCCTGCATAGCTGTATTAATTTTTAGGAATTCCGAACGCAGACATGGCTTTAAACTCCTCTGAATGGATAGGGGTGTCGAATGCGGCGTTGTAGTCGACGAACATGTGGAATGTGTCGATGTGTTTTCGTGGGTCTCTTCCAGTATCTTGGGGCAGAGTGAAAAGCTGGTAAATGGTGGATTTGTCAGGCCTGAAGCCGGATCGGTATGGTATGGCCTGTTGATTTAGAGGTCCCTTTTTGTATCTTTGAACCTTTTTCTCTAGATGGAGTAGATTTTTACCTGGCGGTGGATATATCAATTAGTTGGTTCTTTGGATGAGCAAAAATGCTGTCGAATAGTGTCTTGAGAAACTTGTTCTGCTCCTGACTTTGTCGCTGAAAACTACTGCGAATCTGAACATATCGGCACATGTAATATGAAAGCTATATTCAAATCTAAACCGATTTCAACGAACCTTGCTAGGCTATACTAATTGTATTACGTTGTGAAAATTGTGTGCCAATCGGCTTAACTTTGGATCTTTAGTGCAGCATTTACATAAAATCTGGCGAAAATATATACGGGAGGTACATCCAAATCTGAGCCGACTTCAACGAAACTTGTCACAGTTTAGGCAATACTAACTTCAGTGCGATTCGCAAAAATTTGTTTCAATCGTTCATATTTTTGGGCTTTGGTGTGCCATTTACGGAAAATCGGACAAAACTATATGTGGAAGCAATATCTAAATATGATTTTTTTCAATTTCAATAGGGTTCGTACTTGGGCCAAATAAATCGTTGTGGAAAATTGCATCCACTTCTGATCATAAATGCGACCTGTACTTTGTTTACAATTTAATATGAACGGACAAGCACAAATGTCATTAAGTACCTCAAGAATCCAGTAGAAATCATATTTCCCAATTTAAGGATTTTAGCCTGATCGGTTCACCCAAATTTAAATAGTACCAAAAATGGTGCCATTTAATACACACAAGTACGAATTTCCAAAATTACTAACCATAATCCAATCGTACATATAGCAATTCTACACTCCAACAGTAATTTTAATTATAAATTTCAGGATTCCAACATACCGCAATTCTAAGCTCCAACAGTAATCTTATGTTCAGGATTCCAGCCCTATCGGTTCAGCCTGAATCCAAATTGCACCAAATTTAGTACACATTACTAAAAATTTCCAAAACATCCTACATATCCCAATAGTGATCCTAACACCAAATTTCAGGATTCCAGCTATATCGGCAAACCAAAAATTCAAATTGTACTATATTTAGTACCATTTAATACACAGAAGTACAGATTTCCAAAACTACATACATACCCCAATCCTACACTCCAGAAGTAATTTTAATTCCAAATTTCAGAATTCCAGCTCTATCGGCTCACCTCAATCAATGTTGAATAAAATTGTGTACCATAGTACCCATAAGTACACATTTCCAAAACTACATTCATACCCCAACCTCCAATAGTAATATTAATTCAAAATTTCCGGATTCCAGCTCTATCCGTCCTCCCAAAATTCAAATTGTACCAAATTTCGTACTTTTCGTACACATATGTAAACATGTGCAAAACTAACTACATATCCAAATTCTAAACTCGGATGGGAATCTTAGTTTCAACTTCCAGGATTTCAGCTTCGTCGGTTCATTCAAGTTCCAATTGTACATAATTTAGTACTTTTAATATTCATGTGTGGAAAACCAACTCCTTATATCGACCATACTTCTCTACAGCATTGATTTGCCTTCCGAATTTCAATTTCTTTTCGGATACTTTTTTTCGAATCTCGAATAAACCCTTTGGTAAATCTATCATACACTTTATCAGTGGTCTTCATTCCAAATTTCTAGCTTTACGGTTTCGCCAAATACAAATGGTACATATTTAGTACTTTTTGGCACATTTCGGGCTGTTCCAAAACCCCAGCCTTATCTGGCAGAGTAGCAATCAAGATTCTATCTTCAGACGTTTCGTCTGGACTTTGATGAATCTTTAATTAATTAAATAATAAAGTGATTGACTGACTTCAATTTACTGTTTAATAAACACATTTTTCAGCCGGATTGGCTATCTACAATTCGGTTGAAAAATGTGTCTAAGATCGGAGGTACTATTATATAGGAGCAATTTCAGCCCACTAATTCCCACAATTTAGGATGATTTTGGGCAAAATTTCAGCAACATATCTCAATTGATTTAGAAGTTATTATTAGCTCAGCAAAATCGGGGATTTCGATTCGATATCTGCCCGTTCGATCGATTCTAGAATTTAGTACTAATTATACCCTTCATCACACTGTGGTACAGGGTATTATGTCTTTGTGCATATGTTTGTAACTGGCAAAAGGAATTGAGATAGACCCATGGTTCCTTTTGAGAATATGCATAGAATCACTTTCTGAATCGATTTACGCATGTCCGCCCGTCCATGCATTTTTATGAACAAAGTACAGGTCGCATTTATGATCCGATTTGGATGAAATTTGGCACAATGACGAACCCTATTGAAATTAGAGAAATCGGTTCAGATTGAGATATAGCTCTCATATATAGTTCGGCGCGATTTTATGTGAATAATACACTAAAACTTTTGTTTACAGTACTGAATTAGGTTCAGATTTTACATTTTAAAATTATTATCCAAGTACCAGCAGTATTCGATTGTGCTATTTAAAAAAGGTAGATAAGAAGGAAATGACAACAAAAATTCTAACGAAATTCTAACAATTTACCGTAAATCTGATGAATGCTGGACAATGAGCATGAGTGACAGCTGGTGCAGGTGTGCGACTTCAGATGTAGGTGAAAAACTGTAATTAACTAGTTAATCAACGGAAAAGTGGGCGCTATAAGCGGTCAACCTAACACGATTGCCATCTTAAAACAGAATCGTGGTGAATGACACACATCGCTGTTTTCTGGCCACATTTTGTCAAGTAAATAATTACTTCTGGGTACAAAAAGGGATAGTAAAATATGACCCAAAAGATTTTCAGTTCAAAATGTCATTTCGCCATGTAGGTCTGGAAAAGTTTTTCTTAACTGACATCCATGTTCGCTGATGTGTACTAGCTATGATAAAAAATACAAAAAATACATCTTTCTCTGTAGGGCAAATGGAAAAGGCATTTAGACGAATACTCTTTTAACCTCCAGACATATTAATCCCAATAAATATTCCGACAAAGGCAACAACAGAATCAACAACAACAACAAAAACACCAAATCAATTGGGAACACTGACGCATTTAACGGATGGTGGCGATGATGGTGATGATGACGGAAAATATATATGTTTGTGCCCAATGACTCTGATGATGACGGTGTAAAAAATTGCACTTGCAATGACTACCGTGACGTCTTTTGTTACATTTTTCTTCTTTTCTAATGCCCCAAGTAATGGTGGCAGTCTATGGAGCGAAGGGGTAAAATGACATTTTCATTTTATGACGAAGACTCAGCAGTGCCCATAGACATTAAGTACACACATTTACCGTTTCTGGTCATTTATGCCGTCAAATGTCGGAATGTATGGCTGGATGTATGTCTTTTGTAATCAATGCAATCGTTCATTACATTTATTTCAATTGCAAACTTGCAACACATACAGTTAAAGGGTTAAGGAGGTGGGGCATACACAGTTGGGAATAAAAGATCCACACCTTTTCTAGGCCTTGAAAAGATATTCTTCAAAAGATCCAAGCCTTTTCTAGGCCTTGAAAAAATAATCTTCAAAAGATAAACGCCTTTTCTAGGCCTTGAAAAAATATTCTTCAAAAGATAAACGCCTTTTCTAGGCCTTGAAAAAATATTCTTCAAAAGATCCACGCCTTTTCTAGGCCTTGAAAAAATATTCTTCAAAAGATCCACACCTTTTCTAGGCCCTGATAAAATATTCTTCATGAGATCCACGCCTTTTCTAGGCCTTGAAAAAATATTCTTCAAAAGATCCACGCCTTTTCTAGGCCTTGAAAAAATATTCTTCAAAAGATCCACGCCTTTTCTAAGCCTTGAAAAAATATTCTTCAAAAGATCCACGCCTTTTCTAGGCCTTGAAAAAATATTCTTCAAAAGATCCACGCCTTTTCTAGGCCTTGAAAAAATATTCTTTAAAAAATCCACGCCTCTAGGCCTTGAAAAAATATTCTTCAAAAGATCCACGCCCTAGGCCCTGAAAAAATATTCTTCAAAAGATCCACACCTTTTAGGCCTAGGCCCTGATGAAAAAATATTCTTTAGGCCTTGAAAAAATATTCTTTACAAAATCCACGCCTTTTATAGGCCTTGTAAAAAATATTCTTCACAAAATCCATGCCTTATAGGGTCCTTGAAAAAATGTTCTATAATAAATCCACGCCTCTTATAGGCCTTGAAAAAATATTCTTTACAAAATCCACGCCTCTTATAGGCCTTGAAAAAATATTCTTTACAAAATCCACGCCTCTTATAGGCCTTGAAAAAATATTCTTTACAAAATCCACGCCTCTTATAGGCCTTGAAAAAATATTCTTTACAAAATCCACGCCTCTTATAGCCCTTGAAAAAATATTCTTTACAAAATCCACGCCTCCTTGTAGGCCTCTGAAAAAATATTCTTTAATAAATCGACGCCTCCTTGTAGGCCTTGAAAAATATTCTTTAATAAATCCACGCCTCTTACAGCCCTTGAAAAAATATTCTTTACAAAATCCACGCCTCTTACAGCCCTTGAAAAAATATTCTTTGCAAAATCCACGCCTCTGAAAAAATATTCTTTACAAAATCCACGCCTCTTATAGGCATTGAAAAAATATTCTTTACAAAATCCACGCCTCTTATAGGCATTGAAAAAATATTCTTTACAAAATCCACGCCTCTTACAGCCCTTGAAAAAATATTCTTTACAAAATCCACGCCTCTTACAGCCCTTGAAAAAATATTCTTTGCAAAATCCACGCCTCTTTGTACGCCTCTGAAAAAATATTCTTTACAAAATCCACGCCTCTTTGTACGCCTCTGAAAAAATATTCTTTACAAAATCCACGCCTCTTATAGGCCTTGAAAAAAATTCTTTAATAAATCCACGCCTCTGAAAAAAATATTCTTTACAAAATCCACGCCTCTTACAGCCCTTGAAAAAATATTCTTTACAAAATCCACGCCTCTTTGTACGCCTCTGAAAAAATATTCTTTACAAAATCCACGCCTCTTTGTACGCCTCTGAAAAAATATTCTTTACAAAATCCACGCCTCTTATAGGCATTGAAAAAATATTCTTTACAAAATCCACGCCTCTTATAGGCCTTGAAAAAAATTCTTTAATAAATCCACGCCTCTGTAGGCCTTGAAAAAATATTCTTTAAAAAAACAACGCCTCTTGTAGCCCTTGAAAAAATATTCTTTAAAAAATCCACGCCAATTGTAGCCCTTGAAAAAATATTCTTTGCAAAATCCACGCCTCTTTGTACGCCTCTGAAAAAATATTCTTTACAAAATCCACGCCTCTTACAGCCCTTGAAAAAATATTCTTTGCAAAATCCACGCCTCTTTTGGCCCTTGAAAAATATTCTTTAATAAATCCACGCCTCAGTTGGCCCTTGAAAAAATATTCTTTAAAAAATCCACGCCTTGTGTCAGTCCTTGAAAAAATATTCTTTAAAAAATCCACGCCCAGTAGGCCCTGAAAAAATATTCTTTACAAAATCCACACCTCATATAGTAAATTGAAAAATCCACTCTTCGTATTGCCCTTGAAAAAATATTCTTTAATAAATCCACGCCTTTGTAGGCCTTGAAAAAAATATTCTTTAATAAATCCACGCCTCAGTTGGCCCTTGAAAAATATTCTTTAATAAATCCACGCCTCAGTTGAAAAAAATATTCTTTAATAAATCCACGCCTCTGAAAAAAATATTCTTTAATAAATCCACGCCTCTGAAAAAAATATTCTTTAATAAATCCACGCCTCTGAAAAAAATATTCTTTAATAAATCCACGCCTCTGAAAAAAATATTCTTTAATAAATCCACGCCTCAGTTGGTTGAAAAATATTCTTTAATAAATCCACGCCGCAGTTGGCCCTTGAAAAATATTTTTTAATAAATCCACGCCTCAGTTGGCCCTTGAAAAATATTCTTTAATAAATCCACGCCTCAGTCTTTAATAAATCCACGCCTCAGTTGGCCCTTGAAAAATATTCTTTAATAAATCCACGCCTCAGTTGAAAAAAATATTCTTTAATAAATCCACGCCTCAGTTGAAAAAAATATTCTTTAATAAATCCACGCCTCTGAAAAAAATATTCTTTAAAAAATCCAATAAAGATCTCTGAAAAAAATATTCTTTAATAAATCCACGCCTCAGTTGAAAAAAATATTCTTTAATAAATCCACGCCTCAGTTGCGCCTTGAAAAATATTCTTTAATAAATCCACGCCTCAGTTGGCCCTTGAAAAATATTCTTTAATAAATCCACGCCTCAGTTGGCCCTTGAAAAAAATATTCTTTAATAAATCCACGCCTCAGTTGGCCCTTGAAAAAAATATTCTTTAAAAAATCCACGCCTTGAAAAAAATATTCTTTAATAAATCCACGCCTCAGTTGGCCCTTGAAAAATATTCTTTAATAAATCCACGCCTCAGTTGTACCCTTGAAAAATATTCTTTAATAAATCCACGCCTCAGTTGGCCCTTGAAAAATATTCTTTAATAAATCCACGCCTCAGTTGGCCCTTGAAAAAAATACTTTAATAAATCCACGCCTCAGTTGGCCCTTGAAAAATATTCTTTAATAAATCCACGCCACAGTTGGCCCTTGAAAAATATTCTTTAATAAATCCACGCCTCAGTTGGCCCTTGAAAAAAATACTTTAATAAATCCACGCCTCAGTTGGCCCTTGAAAAATATTCTTTAATAAATCCACGCCTCAGTTGTACCTTGAAAAATATTCTTTAATAAATCCACGCCTCAGTTGGCCCTTGAAAAATATTCTTTAATAAATCCACGCCTCAGTTGAAAAATATTCTTTATATTCTTTCTTGAAAAATATTCTTTAATAAATCCACGCCTCAGTTGGCCCTTGAAAAAAATATTCTTTAATAAATCCACGCCTCAGTTGGCCCTTGAAAAAAATATTCTTTAATAAATCCACGCCTCAGTTGGCCCTTGAAAAATATTCTTTAATAAATCCACGCCTCTGAAAAAAGTTTCTTTAATAAATCCACGCCTTGAAAAAAATATTCTTTAATAAATCCACGCCTCTGAAAAAAATATTCTTTAATAAATCCACGCCTCAGTTGAAAAATAATCCTTGAAAAATATTCTTTAATAAATCCACGCCTCAGTTGAAAAATATTCTTTAATAAATCCACGCCTCAGTTGAAAAAAATATTCTTTAATAAATCCACGCCTCAGTTGAAAAAAATATTCTTTAATAAATCCACGCCTCAGTTGGCCCTTGAAAAATATTCTTTAATAAATCCACGCCTCAGTTGAAAAATATTCTTTAATAAATCCACGCCTCAGTTGAAAAATATTCTTTAATAAATCCACGCCTCAGTTGAAAAATATTCTTTAATAAATCCACGCCTCAGTTGAAAAATATTCTTTAATAAATCCACGCCTCAGTTGGCCCTTGAAAAATATTCTTATAAACGTCATCAATTCTTTTATTGATGATGTATTTTTTGTGGTTGCTTCTTTTCTTGCATTCAATCAAAAAAGAATTCCTCATTGAGAACATCGAAGTGTCATAAGTTCTACGCCAATGTTCTTTCAGCTTCATTGACGAACAGTAGGAGAACGACCAGAAAAAAAAACAGAATTATTTTTAACTTTTACTTAAAAATTGTCGAGTCACTTAAGCATACTAAATAAGAGAATGACCCATATTCATTTAGCATCGTATTTCTAACACCTTTTTCTGTGTCGGACTTAGATATGGTATTTCTATTTTCTGCTTCTTCTACTCCGCTGTCGTCGTCGTCCAATCGATCAAGCGTGTCTCCTTCCATTTACTAATGGCTGTGCTGGTTGCTTCTGCTACCGCTGGGTAATGATGCATCAATTGTTTGTCATGGTAGTGGTGTTTGTGGCACAATTCGATTTTGAATGCATTTACTGGCTGGCATTTATTTCCTCTTATAGGCAAGACACTGCACATAGGAAATATTATAGGGAAAAAATCAAATAAAATAAGTTTCACAGATGATTGATGTTTCACTTCTGCATGTCATAGGGCTTCTCATTCGTCAAGGTATGTCTGTCCCCTTCGACGAGGTAACGTTATTTCTGGTTCTTTTATTTTTAGAGACTTCGTGTTAAATGCATTTGTTGCACATCGTCACATACATACAAATCGAAATCTTATATTGGAATGGCCTCAAGTATTCTGGCCCTTTAAAAATATACTTTAAAAAATCCACACCTATTTGTGACCCTCAAAAATATTCTTTAAAAAATCCACGCCTTATTGATGGTCCCTCAAAAAATATTCTTTAAAAAATCCACGCCTTATTGATGGTCCCTCAAAAAATATTCTTTAAAAAATCCACGCCTTATTGATGGTCCCTCAAAAAATATTCTTTAAAAAATCCACACCTATTTGTGACCCTCAAAAATATTCTTTAAAAAATCCGCGCCTTATTGATGGTCCCTCCAAAAATATTATTTAAAAAATCCACGCCTATTGGTGACCCTTTGAAAAAATATTCTTTAAAAAATCCACGCCTATTGGTGACCCTTTGAAAAAATATTCTTTAAAAAATCCACGCCTATTGGTGACCCTTTGAAAAAATATTCTTTAAAAAATCCACGCCTATTGGTGACCCTTTGAAAAAATATTCTTTAAAAAATCCACGCCTATTGGTGACCCTTTGAAAAAATATTCTTTAAAAAATCCACGCCTATTGGTGACCCTTTGAAAAAATATTCTTTAAAAAATCCACGCCTATTGGTGACCCTTTGAAAAAATATTCTTTAAAAAATCCACGCCTATTGGTGACCCTTTGAAAAAATATTCTTTAAAAAATCCACGCCTATTGGTGACCCTTTGAAAAAATATTCTTTAAAAAATCCACGCCTATTGGTGACCCTTTGAAAAAATATTCTTTAAAAAATCCACGCCTATTGGTGACCCTTTGAAAAAATATTCTTTAAAAAATCCACGCCTATTGGTGACCCTTTGAAAAAATATTCTTTAAAAAATCCACGCCTATTGGTGACCCTTTGAAAAAATATTCTTTAAAAAATCCACGCCTATTGGTGACCCTTTGAAAAAATATTCTTTAAAAAATCCACGCCTATTGGTGACCCTTTGAAAAAATATTCTTTAAAAAATCCACGCCTATTGGTGACCCTTTGAAAAAATATTCTTTAAAAAATCCACGCCTATTGGTGACCCTTTGAAAAAATATTCTTTAAAAAATCCACGCCTATTGGTGACCTTTTGAAAAAATATTCTTTAAAAAATCCACGCCTATTGGTGACCCTTTGAAAAAATATTCTTTAAAAAATCCACGCCTATTGGTGACCCTTTGAAAAAATATTCTTTAAAAAATCCACGCCTATTGGTGACCCTTTGAAAAAATATTCTTTAAAAAATCCACGCCTATTTGGTGACCCTTTGAAAAAATATTCTTTAAAAAATCCACGCCTATTGGTGAAAAAATATTCCCTTTGAAAAAATATTCTTTAAAAAATCCACGCCTATTGGTGACCCTTTGAAAAAATATTCTTTAAAAAATCCACGCCTATTGGTGACCCTTTGAAAAAATATTCTTTAAAAAATCCACGCCTATTGGTGACCCTTTGAAAAAATATTCTTTAAAAAATCCACGCCTATTGGTGACCCTTTGAAAAAATATTCTTTAAAAAATCCACGCCTATTGGTGACCCTTTGAAAAAATATTCTTTAAAAAATCCACGCCTATTGGTGACCCTTTGAAAAAATATTCTTTAAAAAATCCACGCCTATTGGTGACCCTTTGAAAAAATATTCTTTAAAAAAATATGACCCTTTGAAAAAATATTCTTTAAAAAAATCCACGCCTATTGGTGACCCTTTGAAAAAATATTCTTTAAAAAATCCACGCCTATTGGTGACCCTTTGAAAAAATATTCTTTAAAAAATCCACGCCTATTGGTGACCCTTTGAAAAAATATTCTTTAAAAAATCCACGCCTATTGGTGACCCTTTGAAAAAATATTCTTTAAAAAATCCACGCCTATTGGTGACCCTTTGAAAAAATATTCTTTAAAAAATCCACGCCTATTGAAAAAATATTCTTTAAAAAATCCACGCCTACCCTTTGAAAAAATATTCTTTAAAAAATCCACGCCTATTGGTGACCCTTTGAAAAAATATTCTTTAAAAAATCCACGCCTATTGGTGACCCTTTGAAAAAATATTCTTTAAAAAATCCACGCCTATTGGTGACCCTTTGAAAAAATATTCTTTAAAAAATCCACGCCTATTGGTGACCCTTTGAAAAAATATTCTTTAAAAAATCCACGCCTATTGGTGACCCTTTGAAAAAATATTCTTTAAAAAATCCACGCCTATTGGTGACCCTTTAAAAAAATATTCTTTAAAAAATCCACGCCTATTGGTGACCCTTTGAAAAAATATTCTTTAAAAAATCCACGCCTATTGGTGACCCTTTGAAAAAATATTCTTTAAAAAATCCACGCCTATTGGTGACCCTTTGAAAAAATATTCTTTAAAAAATCCACGCCTATTGGTGAAAAAATACCCTATTTTGAAAAAATATTCTTTAAAAAATCCACGCCTATTGGTGACCCTTTGAAAAAATATTCTTTAAAAAATCCACGCCTATTGGTG